>NC_086449.1:116927853-117030580 GCF_028390025.1 Pseudophryne corroboree | reverse complement strand
CAACGTCGCTTCTTGTCAGCCTCCAGGACCCTCAGCATTTGTAGCAACGTCCGGTTGAATCGTTCGCAGGCCCCATTCCCCTGGGGGTGGTACGGGGTGGTCCTTGATTTATTCATGCCATAGGTGCGACACAACCGCTCCATCACCCGCCCCTGGAAGCACGCACCTTGATCCGAATGGAGGCGCTCCGGGCAGCCGTACCGCCGGACGAAATGCTCCACAATGGCCCTAGCCGCCGTGTCGGCCGTCTGGTCCCTGGTAGGGACAACCACTGTGAATTTGGTGAAGTGGTCGGTCATGACAATGGCATACTGGCACCCACGCACCGACTCTCCGATCAAAACATAGTCCACCATGAGGAGCTCCAGGGGTCTGGTGGTCCGGATGGTCTGCACCGGTGCCCGTTGTTCGCCACCTTTGGTGACTGCACACCTCCTACAGGTCTGACACACGCTTTCTACCAGGGTCTGCAACCCCGGGAAGAAATACTGTCGGCGGACCCATTGCAGGGTCTTCTCTGTACCAAAATGGGCGCCTTCTTCATGGGCCTCTGTCACCAGGCCACGGGCCGACTCGCGGGGTAGAACCACCTGCCATACTTTCCGGAGCTCATGCTCGAGGTAAGCTTGGCGGCACAACACCCCTCCTCGTACGGCCAGTCGTTCCCACTGACGTACCAGCCTCCTGCCCCACGGGCTAAGCCGCAGCCTCTCCGCGGAGGTCGGCCAGTGGTCCCGCTCCTTCCACCCCCGTACATACCGCACCTCCGGGTCTTGCCCTTGGGCCGTAGCCCAGTCCGGCAAGGTCTGCTGTAGAAGAATCCCGCGTGCTGCCTTGGGCCCGTTCGGGCTGGGGGTCATCCGGGTAAGGTCAGGCATCTCCTGACCCTCTCTCTCTTCATCCGTGGGCCCCATAGGTAGCCCTACCGGATAGCGGGACAGGGCGTCTGCGTTGGCATTCGCCTTACCCGGCCGGTATCGAATCTTAAAGGAGAACTTGGCCAAGCGGGCTACCCAACGCTGCTCCAGGGCGCCCAACTTGGCCGTATGCAGATGTGACAGGGGGCTGTTATCCGTGACCACTTCGAAGTCGGTGGCGGTCAAGTACTCTGCAAACTTCTCGGTGACCGCCCAAACAACTGCCAGCAACTCCAGCTTGAACGAGCTGTAGTTGTCAGGGTTCCGCTCTGACTCCCGGAGACTCCGACTCCCATACGCGATGACTCGCTCCTGGCCCTCCTGTAACTGGGAGAGGACGGCCCCCAGGCCTTGGTGACTTCCGTCGGTGTATAATATGAATGGCTTATCGAAGTCCGCATAAGCCAGCACGGGTGCCTGGGTGAGGGCTTGTTTAAGCCCCGTGAAGGCAACCTCCTGTGCTTGGTCCCACGCCACTGCCCGATTCCGCACATCCGTGGCAACACCTCGCAACAGTCCATGCAGAGGGCCGGCAATTTTGGCAAAATCCCGAATGAACCGCCGATAATAGCCCACCAACCCCAGAAACGCCCTCACCTCCGTCACGTTGCCCGGGGTCTTCCATTCCTGGACTGCGGCAATTTTATCGGGGGTGGGCCGCACCCCTTCCTCTGAGACTACATGGCCCAGGTACTCCAGGCTGGACTTCAGGAGGTGGCACTTCCTTGGCTTCAATTTGAGGCCGTATTGCTCCAATCGCTGGAGCACTTGTTCCAGCCTCTGCAAGTGTTCCTCCAGGGTGGGGGCGAACACTATGATATCATCCAGGTAAATGAGGATTGCCTCGAAGTTCAAGTCCCCGAGACAGCGCTCCATAAGGCGCTGGAACGTGGCCGGTGCATTGGAGAGCCCGAAGGGCATTCGACAAAAATCAAAAAGCCCCATGGGCGTCACGAACGCCGTCTTCGCCTGATCCTTCTCCGCAACGGGCACCTGCCAGTACCCACTGGCCAGATCCAAGGTGGAGAAGAAGCGCGACTTCCCCAGGGCCGCCAACGACTCCTCAATGCGGGGCAAGGGATAAGCGTCCCGGACGGTGCAGCTGTTTAACCTCCGGTAGTCCACGCAGAATCGGATCGTCCCGTCCTTCTTCTTGACCAGCACGATGGGGGCAGCCCATGGGCTCTTACTCTCCCTGATGACGCCGTTGGCCAACATCTGCTGGATCATGGTCTTAACCTCTTGGTACAGCTTCGGGGGAATCTGCCGATAGCGCTCCCGAGCGGGCAGGCTGTCACCGGTGTTTATCTCATGCTCTATCTCGGTCGTGTGCCCAAAATCTTCCTCGCTGCGGGAGAACGACTTCTGTCGTGCCCACAACATGCGCTTTACCCGGTCCACCTCGGCGGTACTAAGGCCCTCCAGTGATACGTCCATCTGGTTTAGTATCACGTCCCCGTTCCACTCCGCGGTGGGTTCCTGTTTTTCCTCGAGGGCGACGGCCAACGTCCAAGGCTCGCATGCGTCTGGCTTTAAAGTAACCCTAGGGCCGGGTTCAATACCACCCTCGGGGATAGCCTCTAGATGGGCCAGCACTGACCTGCCCGGGATCTTAATTGGAGAGTTTCCCAGGTTGCACACCCATAGGGGTACGGTACCATTCCGTACGACCGCTACGGTTCGGGCCAGCAGCAACCCGGCCTCCACTTGTCGGAACCAACAAGGCTCTATCACAACCTCCTTCCCTTCTAACCGCTGCTGTGCACGGATGGGTACTTCCAGGACCACCTCCTGTCTCGCCGGAACCCTCACCCTTTGATTATATCGCGTCTTGATCAAGCCGAGAGGATGCAGGGTTTCTATAGAGGCGGTCTCCTCCTTCTGCTGGACGACCCTCTGGAAAGCCTGCTGCACCGGCCTCTGTACACCCAGGTACTTCCAGTACTGGGGGCCCTTATCGTGTACAAGTACTCGATCTAGACTCCGTAGGATGTTCATCCCCAGAATCACCGGCCCATGGTGAAACTCCTCACCACTCACCACTACGAACCCTTTTCTCCCAAGGGACTGCCCATACACCTCCACCTCAATCCACACGACACCTGTCACGGGAATGGGGAGGTTGTTTGCGGCCACTAGGGTTACCCAATTTCCGACGCTGGTGGTCGTGAGATGGGCATAATCTTCCCTAAACCGTTTCTCGGACATGGTGGACACTTGGGATCCGGTATCCAAAAGGCAACGTTGATCCCTCCCTCCTAGCTTTGCCACTACCGTGGGACACTCACCGAACAAGTCCGATGAGTTGACGACGTCTACTTGCGCGCCGCCTTCCCCCGCGGATTGTCCCGTTACCGCGAGGGACCTTAGTTTAAAGGTCTCCTACGCCCCTCCCGTCCGGAGCGGCGTCCTGGGCAATCCCGATCGAAGTGTCCAGGCTCCTCACATTCCCAACACACCAGCTCGCGGGGTCCTCTCGAGCGCCCCTCGCCTCCTCGACGTCCGGCGGTCTCCGTTTCCTTTTTTTTCCGAGGGTTCCTTTCCTTGGGCCGGTCCTCGTCATCCCAGCTCCTCCTTTCAGGGTCGGCGTCACGGTTTTTGGCCCGTTCCACCCGCTGCCTCAACTGGGACACTTCGTCCTGGACGAGAAGGAGCGTGGTGGTTAACTCCTTGATACATCCTTCCAGGGGACTAACCTCTGGTGTTCGGACCCTATCTACCGGTTGGGTGGGTGGTGCGGCCACGGCGCTGGAACTAAGCTCCGCATTTTCCTCCTTCTTCAGCGCCATCCCTAATACTTCGAAGAAGGTGAGTTCGCCATCCCCGTCGATCTTATCCTGGAGGTAGTTCCGCAGGGACCTGCTCCTCAGTCCACCAATTAAAATACCTCGCAAGGTGGAATCCGGGTCCCCTGTCATCAAGTCCTCATCTTCTCTCGTCTGGATCTCGCTCATGTACTCCTGGATCGCGTTCGCGAACTGGGAGATCGTCTCATCTTCCCGTTGAACCCGTGCGAACACACGCTTCTTCGGGGTGGTGGTGGTGGCCTTCTCCCCATACACGCCTTTCAGGATGGTGAAGACATCGGCCAGGTTCTTCCGTAGCCGCTCGGGGCGTACTCGCACGGTCTTGCGGGCATCGCCAGTCAGAACCTTCAAAGCCAAATTCACCTGGATCCGCCTCGGAATTTGGTAGAGGTCGATCGTAGTTTCCAACTGCTCGATCCACTCTGTCAAGGGCATATTCCGTCCATCGAACTTATCGAGGTGGGTAAGGGCCGCCCCAATGGGTACCCTGTCTCGAGGCGCGTCCTTCGTCTCCTCGGGGGACTCGTTATCCTCATCCTCCGGACGTTCCACTTCCTGATCCATCTTTTCTCAGGATCCTGCCGACTACGCCAAATGTAAGCGGATCAGTATATGGTACGAAGTCTGCGCCCGTGCAAGTAAATCCCTGCTTACCTCTGTATACGTCTTATGCGCTGCCCTCAACCTGGGCTTCTGGGGTCGCTTCTTCGGAGCCCTCCCCGCCGTGGCCCAGCCGGAACTCGACGGCTAGAAAAGGACAAGAAACAGTCTTACTGCGGGGCCACTGGTTCCCTCCAGGGAATAGGTGGCACACCGGGGCAGCTGCAACGTTCACCGATTAGGTGAATGTCATCATCGGCCCATGGGCCTCAGCTACCCAATCATCACCTATTGGCACTTGCGCACCGAGGTGTGAGCGGGTCCGCTAGGCCTAGCGGGATCCTGCAACCGGTGCTCGACACGGACAAATACACAACTCACAATTAGTACTTACGCAGGCAATCTTGTCAGCTTGCTTGAAGCGCCCCTCCGCTCCTGGGGAAAAAGGACGACAGCAACCTCCCTACAACTAAACAACGGCTAACAACAAACTGAGCCTAATTGTTAGAAACTACAACTTATTGGGCTGGCTACGTCTCCTAATCACTAACAGGTCAAGCAAGTGCAAGTTCAAATGCGAATACATTTATTATGAGGAGTACCTTGTCATCCGGTCCGTCACAGGTTCTGCTGCCCCTCCTGGTGAGGCCCCACTCCCCACGGTCCTTACCCACCTGGGAGCGTACACCCGACGCGAGGGTCAGCCGACCCTCCGCGCCTCACCTACAGCGCACCCCGCCGAGCGGCCGCACAGCACACTCGTCGAGGTACGCAAGGCACGGGGTTCCACCTATTAGGTCAACAGCCCGATGGTGTTCTCCTCCCCTGGTGGGTCTGTTACCGGGTCACCTTGTAATACCCTAATGCCCCACAGGCCTAGTGCCTGGCTTGCGCCCCGGGCCTAGTGCCCGCCTAACTGGCGCCCGTTGGGTGACCTGGGCCTAATACCCAGGGTCACCTTATTCGTCCCACTTGGCCACAAGGACTCAACAATATGCCCCACGGGCCAGGAGGACCCGACTCGGTGCCCACGGGCCGGAGGGGCCCGACTAACTACCCACAGGCCGAGAGGGCCTGACCATGCCCACGGGCCTAGTGCCCGAACACCCGGTGGTCTAGTGGTAGGAGGCTCGGCGCGAGGCCGCTTACCGGGCCGTTGGGAGAGGCCGCGGTGGGGAGCTTCGTTAGCTCTTTCGCTTCCCACACACCGCGGCACTCTCCGCCGGGACTTCCGGTGGGCTCCTCTGTCCTGGCCGTTCCGACGTCTTCGTCCTCTTCCCGGGCGTAGACAGGTTCTTCCAGCTGTGACCTCTTCTGTCTTCTTTTGCCGCTTCCGGGCCGCTCTCGTCGTCGTCGTCGTCGCCGCCGCCGCTTCTGCCGCTTCCCGGGCACCGCCGCCGTCTTCTTTCTTCTTTTTCTTCTGGAGCTCTTCTCTGCTCCGTCCCCGGCGCCGACTGACTGCTCCCGCTCCGCCGCGTCTGTTATAAGACGCTGGGAGGGGGCTGAGCTATGACGCGACGAGCCTCGATTGGCTCATCGCGGCATGTCCTGATTGGCTGACCGGGCGCGAGCCCTGATTGGCTCCCGCCCGGCGCCGCTCGGTGCCGCGATTGGAGGGGCCTGAATCCCAACGGATGCAAGCCCCTCCGCACTCGGGACCCGCCGCAATGCCGCCGCCGACCGAGGGAGTGGGGGCAAGCAACTGCCCCCGTCCCCCGCAACCCGCTGCCCTCTCACATAAAAAAGACCAAAAGCCCTGCATAATATCTAGCAAGATGGCAGATGATATGCCCAAAATATTAGTGTTTATTTGAAGAGTTATCCCGCCTAGGATATCTAGTCAGAGTGTTGACAGTAACCATGTTGATATTTACAAAGTTCAACATATTTGGCTAGATGCATCATCGCTTGGAAAGTGATAAAATGGAGAGTGAAAAATTAACAGCCAATCAGCTCCTAACTGCCATTTTTCAAACACATCCTGTAACATGGAAGTTAGGAGCTGATTGGCTGGTACTTTTTCACTCTCCATTTTATCACTTTCCAAGCGATGATGCATCTGGGCCATTGTCAAGTACCATGTCCACATCCTCAACATGTTGACATGTTCACAATGCCGACACATGAAATATCACCATGTTAAATGCAATGTTCTGAGGATGTCGACAGTTAGGGTTAAGCACTCTCGGAAAGGTTAGGCTGTGTAGCGGGATGGGGTTGTTTAAGGATAGACGTTAGGATTAGGAATAGGGGGTAGAATACTCACAGATACACCGCGGCAGGGACAACGCCACCGAAACTGCTCCTTAAGTGACTGCTGGAGCTGCAACCACCAACAGGAGACGTTAAGACATTACTAGATCACCAGGGATGGTTTGTCGCCAGTTCTTCATGTCAACATGTCCTCCTTGTTGACATATTGCATTTTGACATGACAATTGTCGATCAATCTGACCACAATCCAATTCTTTTAGGAGGAGTCCACCACCGTGCCAGACATATAATTCAAAATGCTGCTATTGTTATTCTAGCCATTGAACCCTACAAGTGACGGTATTCTAACTCCAAACACGTTCAGAAGACTTGATTACCCACTCTAATTTCTAGGCATGAAAGGGTCATTTAATTTCCACATTTATGACCATTAGCGCTACCTTGCTTTTTTGTGTATTTACCGGTTGGGTCTGACCAACCCTTTGTTGTTTAGCAGCTGTGGTGAACCCCCTCATCTAGCGCCAGTTAACCACTTAGGTGGTATTCCTTTTGATTACCCACTCTAATTTCTAGGCATGAAAGGGTCATTTAATTTCCACATAACGAATGTATTCATGCTGCCTGTACTGTGAACTATACTAGGGGTGGATTAACGGAGGAGGAGAGCCGTGTGCAGACTGTGTGTGGAACCCGTCCTATCTATGGCACCGTAAACTCTGGTGTTATGCCAGAGTCTACAGTGCATGCACAGATCTCCGGAAATGCTGCACCCGTCATGTACCGATGTTTAAACATTACTCCACAGGTTCGTCAGCCATTTTCCCAGTGACTTTTCCCCCGCAGCTGCATTGTTGACTCGGGACTCCGGAGAGGTACGTATTTGAACCTGGGTGCAATGTGTGTGATGTAGGACCATGGACCCATAGGACTGTTTGCACTGTATACACTGTACCCATCATAGAAATGGCAGTGAGCCATACCCACATTGTGGCATGTGCACTGTCCCCTCTGCCCTCAAGCATGCCCTTGTCTCCCCTATTCTTAAAAATCCTTCCCTCGATCCTAACACTCTATCCAACTACCAACCTATCTCTCATCTACCTTTTGACTTTAAACTCCTTGAGCATATTTTCTACAACCGCCTAACTGCCTTTACGTAAAATTTGCAATCACCTTCTTGCTGCCAAATCCAAGGGCCACTACTGTATGCTTATTCTCTTTGAACTCTCTGCTGCTTTTGACAATGTGGACCAGCCTCCACCCCCTACAAATCTTTTACTCCCTCAGTCTGCGTGATACTGACCTCAAAATAGATACGGGAGGCCGTCATTCGGGATGACGGCGGTCAGAAGACTATCAGTGGCATCCTGATGCTGAGAATCCCGACAGGGGAGCAGTAAGTATAATAACCCTCTTCCCCTACCACCTAACCCTCCCCACCTGCAGCCTAACCCTCCACCTTAGTGCCTAAACACAACCCTCCCTTCCCGCAGCCTAACCCTAACCCTCCACAGCCGTAGCCTAACCTTAATACCCCTTCATAGTGCCTAACTCTAATACTCCCTCCCCAAGCTTAACCCTAACCCTCTCCTCCCACCGAGTAACTATAACCCTCTCACTAGTGCCTAACCCTAACCTTCCCTCCTGCAGTCTAACCCTAACCCTCCCCTTCATACTTACATTTGCAATTGTGACCATAGGGATACTGAGTAACGTCAGGATACCGATGCTGGTCTTCTGAGCATCAGCATCCTGATTGTTGGGATCCAACTACATTATTAATAATAATAATAATAATAATAATAATAATAATAATGATATCCCCTAGAATTACAAGCATTTAATAGAGAGAGAACGTTTGAGAAGGTGTTTGTGTGTCCTGGTGTGGTGGGGGGGAGGACACTGACACATAGAAACATGCTGACACACTGACGTTGACACAGACAGATGCTCACACACAAACACACTTACACAGATACTGACTATTTCACCTTCTCATGATGTGTGTCCCTTGATTCCCCATATGCAGCCATGGGAGAGGAGGCCACAGTGCAAGCCACAGCCACCGAGTGGGAGTGGTGGGTACAGTGTAAGCCACTGCCGCCGGGTGAAACGGGGACAGAGTGGCATTCTATCTGCCCCTGCACACAGCAAAACTGCAAGAGATAGGAGAGACCAGAGAATCACTGCTAGAGATGAAGGAGAGCCGAAGAGTCACTGCAAGAGATAGAGGAGACAGGCTGTAGTGTGGCCGTGAGGAGCAAAATGATCCCTCATGCTGCTGCTGGCTGCTACTAAATGCCCATCTCTGCTAACTGAATCTTAACAGCTCTTTAAACTGCACTTTTAACACCCCACTCCTCCACCCCCACACACACACTCTCTCTGGCTGTGCTGCGCATTGTTTGTAGAGGAGCTGTGTGACCTGCCCTAGCCTGGAAGAGGGCTGCATGGAGGAATCAGGAATAACTTCCCTGCAGCTCTACTAGGAAACCAAACCCTGACCTCCTATCATAGCACATACTCGTCTTATACAGTGTGCAGGGAGAGGACGCATTGCAAAGTTAGACACACTCACGGGTGATCAGAGCCACCGCCGGCCATAACCTACATATGCTTCCAGTTGCGATTCCAGTTCCTACAGGCTGCTGGTGATCAAGGGATATATTGCTCCAGGGCGCCCCATGCTAGTACACTGTTTGCCAGGCCCTGGATACCTGGCCCCTTGGTGCGCTCGCTGCCCATGGTCATTTGCCTTGAGGGCAGCAGCCAGCAGACTCTCTTCACTGCGCGGCTCCGGCATGAATGAGTTTCTGCGCATGCGAAGAAGCTCTGATCGCCGAAGCCATGGATATAGGAGATGGCCAAAGTGAAGGGGGAACACGGTGACTGAAGATAACAGTTTTTTGAGTGATCTTTCTAACCAGTGTCTTATACGTATGTTAGAAAGAGTTGCTCCAACAACTCTCCGCCGGGTCACGACTATGCTTACCCACAAGTACAGTGCTTTTTCGGTGGGCGTCTGTGTCTAGCATGTCCAGCAGACGTTAACAGGCTGTGGCCGGAGCACGGGAAGAAGGTCAGGCATCGGTTCCGCTTAGCTAGATGGAATACGGACACAGTGCACTGTTTTGGGAGGAGACTACCAAACAGTAGCTGAGGCGGCTGCCACCGCGGGTGCACCAGTGCTAGGCCTTAATGATCATAGGCTCCAGGAATAGCATGAGGCCGCGATCCCTAGGGTTGATGTCAGCAGGGGGAGTCAGACGCTCTCCTGGTCGCCCATCCCCCTGGTTCATGACCAGTTTCCCCCGAGTCTCCCGCCTAGAACTGTTTCCTCGCTTCCTTCCCGGTTGCTGTGCACGAGGGGACCCGGTCGCAGCATAGGCGGCTGTGTGACCGGTGCATCTGTGTTCACTGAAGTGTCTGTGTTCACTATAGGTTCATGGAGCGGCAGTGTACACTAGTAGCATTTGGATCCACTTAGCCTTCGCTAACGTATTGATCGATCCTGGAAGCGAGCTGATACTCCCTGTAGCCCACTCTAATGAGTACGGGTTATACAGCACTAAATCTCTATCTACCTTTTGAGTATGAATAGTTAGATAAGTGCCTATTGCATATGAGTCTTTATACATTTACTGTTGTTTAATTTGCATTGTGTCTGAATACGTCAGATCCATTTAAACATGATCAGTAATATGTTCTCTTACATACTGTACTTAAAAATGTGTTTGTAGTTAATGATGTGCTCATATTGCTAATTATACTAATGTATAACATGTGACTGACTGCTAGTGTGATAGCTGACTTTACTATATGTCTGTCAGTTTGTTTTTCTGATCCTCAATGCTGGTGCATGGGTAGGGTCAGATTGTATGTCACTTTAGAAAGTTTAAAATGATTACAGTAACAAATTGTGTAGTACACTGTGAAAGTGCTGATTATTTATCATGTCTAAGAGTGGCAAGGGTGAGGAAGGTACACTCACAGCAACACCAACACTCATATCATGTTTGTCTTGCAAAACTCTATTATCTTCTCAGGATCTGGTTCAGGATGGTTTGTGTGCAAATTGTTTTAGTTTTCAGCAAAATACAAGGCAGATCCAGGTACAACGTCAGGTACAGATAGATCCACCTTGGGCTATGTTTGCACAGACCTTATCCAGTATAGCTGAACGGATAATTCCTACAGCTTCTGTACCAGGTATAGGTTACACTATTAACCCTTACATGCAGCTCCCTACCTAAGGTATAGCACTTCCACCAGCAGCTTCTCAAAAGGAACAAGCTGATAAACCGATGGTAAGTAAATCTTCACCATTTACAGGCTACACATGAGGCAGAGGAGGATTCATTGGAGGATGAAAGCTCAATTAATTCTACTTCAGCATACGAAGAGGAAGAAGAAGGTCTCAGCTCAGAGGATATAGCTGAGTTAATGAAAGCAATGTAAGGCATTCTATTCTTAGAGGATTCAGCAGAGCCTGTGTTAAAAACCAAGGCACCTGTGTTTAAACATCCCAAAACAGTTTAAACCGAGTTTCCAAGGTCAGATCAGCTGACGGAAATCATGGAAGAGGCTTGGGCAACACCCATTAAGAAATTTAGAATTCCTAAAAAATGGGATTCCAATTATCCTCTTCCAGCTGGGGATTGTTTAAAAAGGGAGGTGGCTCCTAAAGTAGCATGTGATTGGATTAGTGCAAAAATCTATATTATCTTTGCCTTCAACATCATTAAATGATGTCACAGATAGGAGAATGGATGGGTTTCTAAAAACCATATTTTCCCTGTCTGGGTCAGTCATAAGGCCAGCCATATCTTCAGCTTGGATGGCAAAGGCAGTGGCTGCCTGGGCTGACACATTAGAGGGGGATTTTTCTGTAGCTTCTAGAGAGCAAAAATCCCATATAACTCATATAAAACAGGCTGCAATATTCTTGGAAGAAGCAGCTTTAGATATGGGTACTATTGCCTCCAGGGCATCAGCTTCAACAATCGCTGCTCGCAGAGCAGTCTGGTTACGTACGTGGATAGCTGATTCAGAACCTAAGAAGGTTTTGGAATATTTGCTTTTTTCTGGAAATATTCTTTTTGGTAAAGAGTTGACAGATATTCTGGAGTCAGAAGCAGACTCCATAAAGGTCAAGTCTCCTTCCACATACAACTTCAAACCTAAATTTCCGGCTTTTCGGCCCTTTTGGTCTCAAGGAAAAGCTAGGGGGAAAAGAGATCACAAGCAGCCCCAATACAACAAGTCTGGTAACTCAAAATAGCTTTGGGCTAACAGAGGGCCGCCTTCCAAATCAAAAGACAAGCCATCAACCTGATGGTGCGGGCCTCCACCTGGGTGACCCCACAGGGTAGGAGGCCGACTTCTTTAGTTTGCACAGATCTGGCAGCAGTCTACAACAGATGCCTGGGTGCAGGAAGCAGTTTCACTAGGTTCAAGAAGCATCCTCCTCGAAGGTTTTTTTGTACCAGCCCGTCTCGGGTATAGACAAAGACCAGGGCTTTGCAAGAAGCAGTTCAGTCATTGCTTCAGTCAGGAGTAGTCATTCCAGTTCCCCCTGCACAATGAGGACAGGGTTTTTACTCAAACCTGCTTTTAAATCAGAAGCCAAATGGGTCATTTCGGCCCATTCTCAATCTCAAAATGCTAAACAAATACATTTGGGTACCTCGGTTTTACATGGAGACGTTCCGTTCCATAGTCTTGGCCATGGAGCCAGGGGATTATATGGTATCCCTGGATATACAGGATGCTTACCTACATGTTCTTATAGCACTGTCTCATCAGTGTTATCTCAGGTTCGCTACCCTCCAACAGCATTTTCAGTTCCAGGCCCTACCATTTGGGTTAGCCACAGGCCCCAGAGTATTTACCAAGATTGTGGTGGTTATGGCATCTTATCTCCGCCAGCAGGGGATAATAATTTTTCATTACCTCGACAATCTTTTAATCCTGGCACAGTCCCAGGAATTGCTCCTATGTCATTTCCAGCAGACATTAACATGTCTGCAGAGGCACGGGTGGCTCATAGTTTGGGCAAAATCATCTCAAGTTCCGTCACAACGGATGACTCACTTGGGGGCTGTACTGGATTCAGATCTGCAGAGAGTATTTTTACCTCGGAACAAGATATCCAAGGTTCAGTCAAGGATTCAAAACTTGCTACACAGTAAACAGTATCCATTCATGCAACAATGCAAGTGATGGGTTTGATGGTGTCAACATTCAACATGGTGGAGTATGCACAATTCCACTCAAGGCTTCTGCAGCGTCTGATTCTTGCCAAATGGAATGGATTACATCAGACAATAAAAACACAGACTATGGTACTTTCGATAAAAGTAAGAAGGTCATTAGCCTGGTGGCTACAGACATCCCCTCTGGACAAGGGGAGACCCTTTTGGATATCAGATTGGGAAATTCTGACAACAGATGCCAGTCTCCAGGGCTGGGGAGCAGTGTCCGAAAAGTTGTGTTTCCAGGGGCGATGGGCCAAAGTAGAAAGTTGCCTGCCAATAAATGTGTTGGAACTTTGGGCCATATACATGGCACTGATTCAGGCAAAGGACATTCTTCGAGGAAAACCAGTCCAGATCCGCTCGGATAATGTGACGGCGGTAGCGTACCTCAACCATAAGGGAGGAACTTGCAGCCAAAAAGCAATGAAGGAGGTAAGTCACATACTAAAGTGTGCAGAACTTCATCATCCAGCCTTGTCCGCAGGGTTCGTTCAGTGAATCCTAAACTGGGAAGCGGACTTTCTCAATTGACACACCATTCATGCAAGCTAATGGGCTATATACCCGGAGGTCTTCCAGACTCTAGTAGACAAATGGTGGTTGCCAGAGATAGATCTCATGGCGTCCCATCTGAACAACAAAGTGCTCGCATACGGGTTAAGAACAAAGGATCCCAGAGCAATCTTTGTGGACGCCTTGTCAGTGAGATGGGTCTTTCGTCTCGCTTATGTGTTTCCTCCAATCACCCTATTACCCAGAGTGGTGCGAAAGATAAAGCAAGGAAAGGGTGCCGTGTTACTAATAGCTCCGGCTTGGCCCAAAAGGCTTTGGTATATGGATCTGTGCTGGCAGCACCACCACAGCTATTCCAATTCCTGGGTGTCACTGAGTCCGCAACGTGGCGAGCGTTGCGAGCCCAAAGTGGCTTCGTTGTGCTAGCCCCCTTGCCGGCATTCTGGCGGTCGGGATCCTGGCATCGGTATTCTTACCAAAGAGATCCCGTACCCAACCGCATCCTGCAGCCAAACAGCGAATGGCTTTTAGCATGCTGATAGGTGGATGAATGCAGCTATCCACCAGAGTGCCGACAGCCATTCACTGCATGGAAGCATGTGGAGTGATGGCACAGGATCACAATACTATTAAGACGACCTTGGTTAGGGGCTATAATTAGGAATTCTCACTGTCAGAAGTGCCAATGGATTCGCAGGAGTCTTCATTAGCTGACTGCTGGACTTGGAAGACATCGCTGGAAGCGTTGTACTCCATATGACCACACTAGATTGGCATACATTTTAGATTGGCAGACATTTTGTACGCTGATGATACTCAAATCTACCTATCCTCCCCAGATTTATCACCATCTGTATTGGCTCGTGTCACTGGATGCCTGTCTGCCATTTCATCTTGGATGTCATCTCGCCACCTCAAACTCAACATTTCCAAATCAGAATTAATTATTTTCCCACCAGCTAAGGGTAGTTACCAACCTGATATTGCCATAACTGTCGACAATGCAACTATCCACCCTACCCCACAAGCTCGCTGCCTAGGTGTCATCCTTGACTCTGAACTGTCGTTTGTTCCACACATTCAATCTGTCTCTAAATCATGTTACATGCACCTTAAAAACATATCCAAAATACGCCCTTATCTTACACAAGACACTGCAAAAACTCTGTTCCATGCACTCATCATCTCCCGCATTGATTATTGTAATAGTCTCCTTACTGGTCTTCCCAAACATAGGCTCTCACCACTTCAATCCATTTTAAATGCAGCTGCGAGGCTAATCTTCCTTGCCAGACGTTCTTTGTCTGCTGATCCGCTCTGTCAGTCCCTCCATTGGTTACCGGTATTCTACCGTGTCAAATATAAAATACTTTTACTTACATACAAGGCTATTAACCAAACTGCACCATCATACATCTCCTCACTCATCTCAAAATATATCGCTACCAGACCCCTCCGCTCTGCACAAGATCTGCGTCTCTCATCCAGATGTATTACCTGTTCCCACTCAAAATTACAGGACTTTACCCGGGCTTCACCCACTCTGTGGAATGCCCTCCCATGCACAATAAGACTCTCCACTAGTCTCCAAACCTTTAAACGTTCCCTGAAAACTCATCTCTTCAGACAAGCCTACCAAATTCCTGACCCACACACATAACCTTCAATGCTTCCCTATCCAGTTACATCCCCTCTGCACAGTCCCCATAACCTCACATTTTGTCTTCCAACATTGCTGGTTGATCATATCATATAACCCATTAAGAACCTAGCAATCTGGGGAACCATTATGTAACAGGTTGCATCTATCCTTGTGTATCAATGCCTATTTCCCTATAGATTGTAAGCTTGCGAGCAGGGCCTTCCTACCTCTATGTCTGTCTTTGCCCAGTTTTGTTCTATAACTGTTGTTCTAATTGTAAAGTGCAACGGAATATGCTGCGCTATATAAGAAACTGCTAATAAATAATAATAATAATAATAATAATAATAATAATAATAATAATAAATAACTAAACATTATAATGATATTAACATTTTTATCAATATTGACATGATACAAGCCCACAAAATAGTGACATACAAAATGTATTTTCCTTTGAATTCATTTTTAGATGTTTTTCAAATTGTTTTGAACATTTTACATATTTATTGTTTCAAGTTTTTGTATACTTTTTTTTATGCCATGTATTTAACAGTGATAATTAAAATTTGTATGGTACATTTAAAAAGCTTTCTTTCAATAAATTCCATTTCAATTTTATTGATAGGTATTATTTTTTATTGCTAATTCAGATCATTCCAGGTGAATATACACTGGTCTTAAATCTGTATAGTCCCCTTTAAGAGTCTTAACCTATATTAATCACCATAAATATGTTTTTATCAGATTTAACGTGAATTTTTTTTCTTTTCTAGCAGTCGTGAAATGGATACACAATAATTACATGTGCATAAATAAAAACATAAAAAAGTAATAAAATAGAAAAATTAGTGTTTACTTTTATATACTTTGTGTACTGTATCTGAATTTTATTTCCACTGAGTAGCTGTAGAGCCCCCTATGCAACCCAGATATACAGTAGCCTTATAGTCTCTTCATTTAGATTCCCAGAGTCATGAGGCTCAGGTTGTGGTCTAAGTTGATACTTTTGCACAGATTGTATCCAGCAATGTTTCAATGGAATAGTTACAATTGCATAACACTGTTTATTGCTTCTCATTAGTATTAGTTTCCAGCACACGCAGGAGTTCTGACTACATTCAGGTTCTAGCTACAATATAGGGAGTAGCTTTAGAATTAACATTCATACAAAGGGGGCGACCCGGCACCGGTCTGAAAATGGTTTTTGATTACAGAAAAACCAAATTTGGACAATTTTCAAGTAAAATCTTTAATATAATGTCCAGTTTTGGTGTGCGCCCAGAGCCAGTGACATATGCATAAACAAAATTTATTTGGAAATATTAAGAATATAATTGCCCCAATTATATTCTTAATATTTCCAAATAAATTTTGTTTTATCTGCTGACTAATCAACCTAGTGTTATTCATTCTAGTTATTTAACTACCATTAATGAGTGCGCCCACACAAGAGCCTTCTTCTTTCTCCCTTTTGTTTATGTTTTTATAATCAAAGGATTATATTACACGCAGCTGTTTTGATCTAAGCTGTGTTATTTTTGCTGTTGTTGTTGAGTTCTTGTTTGTTTAACTGCCATGCCATATTATGATCCTCCCTGGAATTAGTGCGCATAGATTGTAAGGCTTATGTTCTGTACACACTATTAGCTCGGCCATTGCAGCTACTCAGCACTGTGTGTGACGATGACGTTTTCTCTTTCACTGCCGTGTGGTATATTAGAGATGGGGCCGGGGCTGAAACCGTGTAAATATCTCGCGGGCCGTTGGAGTCTTCATATGAAAAATAGGAGGAAGAGAAGTTCTTGGCGGGCTTTCACCTAAGCCAACCAGGATGAAGGGCGTATTTATCTCATCAAATCACAGAGCAGCACTGTGCATAAATAGAGTTGTTCCCGGCAGCCAGCTATTCAGTCTTCTAGGTTTTAGCTTCTTCGTGTGAGTCAGGTGATGAGCTATGGCCAGGACCAAGCAGACCGCCCGCAAGTCTACTGGAGGCAAAGCTCCTCGCAAGCAGCTGGCAACCAAAGCTGCCCGGAAGAGCGCCCCAGCTACCGGCGGCGTGAAAAAGCCTCACCGCTACCGTCCCGGGACCGTTGCCCTGCGAGAGATCCGTCGCTACCAAAAATCCACTGAGCTGCTGATCCGCAAGCTGCCCTTCCAGCGCCTGGTGCGGGAGATCGCCCAGGACTTCAAGACCGACCTGCGCTTCCAGAGCTCTGCCGTCATGGCCCTGCAAGAGGCCAGCGAGGCTTATCTGGTGGGGCTGTTCGAGGACACCAACCTGTGCGCCATCCACGCTAAGAGGGTGACCATCATGCCCAAAGACATCCAGCTGGCCCGCAGGATCCGAGGGGAGAGGGCATAGATACTCGCCACTCCTATACACGCAACAACACAAAGGCTCTTTTCAGAGCCACTCAAATCTTTCTAAACGAGCTGAATCCAAAGGAATGCTAACTATCATTATTACGTGTTTCAATAACTGATTAAAACCTAGTTATAGAGTTCCTAATAACATTCACTTATAAAATTGTTATGCTGAACAAAATAAAAAAACATCTGCAGTGAGGAGCGCACAGATTACACGGTATTGTTTTCTCATTGTACCGTGTGATAGGGTAAAGCAATTGCACACACAGCAGAGTTTACGTATGGACAAGCTCGGCTATATACGAGCAGTACTCTGCTTTCCATTCATATAAGCCAAAGGGGCCTCGTTTACAGCATGCAGTGATGGCAAAGGGAACCTTTGGACTATCATTAGACGTCGCCACAACAGAACAGAGCACCTAAAGTGTAAGGGAGCGTTTGCACATTAGCAGTTGTATGGAAGCTAAAGTGCACGTGTGTATAAATACAGAGGATTCCTGCCCCCTGTCACTGTGGAAATAAAGGCGCGACTAGCCAGCCAGCTATCGCTACAATACAAACAATGGCACTATATACAGCTCTCTAGGGAAGAGGTGGGTGGCTCTGAAAAGAGCCTTTGTTGTGTGTCAGGTACATCGGGTCTGTGGTGGAAGCTGCAAGCCTCACATTACTTGCTCTTGGCCGGTTTGTGGCTCTCGGTCTTCTTGGGCAGCAGCACGGCCTGGATGTTGGGCAGAACGCCTCCCTGGGCGATGGTCACCCCACCGAGCAGCTTGTTGAGCTCTTCGTCATTGCGCACAGCCAGCTGCAGGTGGCGGGGGATGATGCGGGTCTTCTTGTTGTCGCGGGCGGCGTTTCCGGCGAGCTCCAGAATCTCAGCGGTCAGATACTCGAGCACTGCAGCCAGATATACCGGGGCACCGGCTCCCACACGCTCCGCATAATTTCCCTTCCTCAGCAGACGGTGAACGCGACCGACTGGGAACTGGAGACCGGCCCTGGATGAGCGAGTCTTGGCCTTTGCCCGGGTCTTGCCGCCTTGTTTCCCTCTTCCGGACATGTTGCTAGGTTCACAGACACAAATGCAAAGTACCAACCGACTGAAACGCTTCCGATAGTGATGGGTAGTTCATGAATGATTAGTTCAAAATGAACTAATCTTCAAAGTGAACTAGTTCGTTCAGTTCACAGCTTTGGCAAAGATTAGTTCATCAGGAAGGAGGAGTCAGACACAGACAGAATAGAGCCAGCATTAGGCTTCTCACTGTCTCATTCACTGGATTTTCACTTCCTGAATCTGATGCTGTGAAATGAAAGTTAAAAGTACAACACAGCCCAGGAATCAGATCTAATAAAAAATAGCATCTGCACTGCCTAGCCAAAGTGTATGGGGTAAATTTACTAAGGTGGGAGATTTTTTAGAATTGGTGATGTTGCCCATAGCAACCAATCCGATTATATTTATTATCTGCTAGAAGCAGCTAGATAAATGGTAAGTAGAATTTGATTGGTTGCCATGGGCAACATCACCAGTTCTAAAAATCTCCCACCTTAGTAAATTTACCCCTATGTGTGTCTGTGAGTGAGCATGTGTGGTCATGCTGCTCACCTTTCTGTGATACAATCACTGTCCTATTAGTCCAGATGTCCAAACACTTGCTGCTACTTCTGGTACTACTGGTTCCTGTGCATATTGCTGTGCTAAATCTTCTGCTGGGTGTTGTGTAGGTGCTGCTGCAGCACTGTTTTTATTCAGCTCTCACTCAGCAGTACTCATGAGTCAGTACATCTCTGCTGCCACAGGGGTCACTGCTGTGCTCAGACATGGAGTGGACTCACTCTGTGGAGCTGAGTGAACTGCATTGTCCTGACGACTCGTGAGTCATTCTCCTTGCAAGTAGTTCAGTAGTTCAGCAAGTAGTTCAGTAGTTCAGTGATTCATTACAGTTCACTGATCAGTTCACTGACTCAATGACTCATACAGCCATACGAGTCAGTGCAGTACTTCTCAGCTACCATGTGTGGCACTGCTGTGCTCAGGCATATGCATTGTATGGAGCTGATACTGAACTGCATATAGCCATGATTAATTCACCTAGCATATTAGGTGGTCACAAGGTACACTGTCACTACCAATCAACCAAAGACAAATTCTGAGTGCTGCATGCTATCCTGTAGGGCAGGCATGTCCAAACTGCGGCCCTCCAGCTGTTGTGAAACTACATATCCCAGCATGCCCTGACACAGTTTTGCTGTCAGATGTCAGAGAATGCTAAAGCTGTGTCAGGGCATGCTGGGATATGTAGTTTCTCAACAGCTGGAGGGCCGCAGTTTGGACATGCCTGCTGTAGGGTCTGATTACTCTACACAAGACATAGGGGGATATGTATGTCTGTCTGATGAACCTTCAGTCTTGAAATAATTAAAAATATGATGGTACATATACTTAGGTAGTTCTATAGAAGTGATGTTGCCCATAGCAACCAATCAGTGTGTGTGTGTGAGAGTGAATACTGAATTCTCATGAGTCAGTTTACCTCAGCTGCCACAGGGGTCACTGCTGTGCTCATGGAGTCAGTGGTGGACTCTATGAAGCTGATTGAACTGCATTGTCCTGACGACTCACGAGTCACTCTCCTTGCAAGTAGTTCAGTAGTTCAGCAAGTAGTTCAGTAGTTCAGTGATTCATTACAGTTCACTGATCAGTTCACTGACTCAATGACTCATACAGCCATACGAGTCAGTGCAGTACTTCTCAGCTACCATGTGTGGCACTGCTGTGCACAGGCATATGCATTGTATGGAGCTGATGCTGAACTGCATATAGCCATGATTCATTCCTCCAGTATATTAGGTGACAAGCTACACTCCCAATCAGCTAAAGACACAGTGCTGAGTGCTGCATGCTATCCTGTAGGGCAGGCATGTCCAAACTGCGGCCCTCCAGCTGTTGAGAAACTACACATCTCAGCATGCCCTGACACAGCTTTAGCATTCTCTGACGGAAAAACTGTGTCAGGGCATGCTGGGATATGTAGTTTCACAACAGCTGGAGGGCCGCAGTTTGGACATGCCTTCTGTAGGGTATGATTACTCCACACAAGACACAGGGGGATATGTACTATGAACCTTCAAGTGACATAAAGTTGAGCAGTTGTCCCTAGCAACCAATCAGCTTCTGTCACTTTATATACTGTTGAACATAAATGACAGAAGCTGATGGGTTGCTTTACAACATCTCCACTTTATCTCTCTAAGGTCTGTTACATTGGGGCAAAGGGACTTTTTCTTTTCTTTTAATTACTGTATTTTAAAAGCAGAAAAAAAAGAAAAGTGACTTATGACATTACTCTGGATTTGGGTCTTTCACATGCATATTATGAAGTAAAAAGGAGTACCAACAATGGGATCAATATTGCAGAGATACATATGTCACTATAAGGTTGCTATATAACTTATTGCTTTTCTTAAAAATAAAAAATCTGACATATTACACACATCTGATCATTTGAAAAAGATTATAACTCCTATAATGAGCTAGTATTAGAAATGCCTACTCTATGTGTAATAGTCTAGACTAGTTCTAAATCTAATCACTCCTTTCAGTCTGAGTCAGTGAGTGAAATGATGAACTAAATGAACTAGATGAACTAATCTTCTGAACTAATCTTTTCAGTGAACTAGATCATAATGAACTAATCACCGAACTGAACTAGATTTCCCATCACTAGCTTCCGAAATATGCTTTTAAACCCGCCCTCCTCCCTTATATTCACTCAGAAAGGATCCGCTGCTTGCTCTGTGATTGGTCTGCGCACCAAGGAATCAATGCCGTTCAAGTTCGAGCACAGACCAATCAGCAAATGGAGGGTGGTGTTTCGATGCCAACAACGTCACACAATTCTTCTACCCAATAGTGTTTGGCAACAGTGGCGAAGCCTCGTTTGCATAAGCTGACTATAAATAAAGCAGCTCCAGGCAGTGTAAGAGATAGACTTTCTCTGCTTTGTTTCGTGGAAAGACTTGTGTATCTGTAATGCCTGATCCAGCCAAGTCCGCTCCGGCGCCCAAGAAGGGCTCTAAAAAAGCCGTGACCAAGACCCAGAAGAAAGATGGAAAGAAGCGTAGGAAGAGCCGGAAGGAGAGTTACGCCATCTACGTGTACAAGGTGCTGAAGCAGGTGCACCCTGACACCGGCATCTCCTCCAAGGCTATGGGCATCATGAACTCCTTTGTCAATGACATCTTTGAGCGCATTGCGGGGGAAGCTTCCCGCCTGGCTCACTACAACAAGCGCTCCACCATCACCTCCCGGGAGATCCAGACCGCCGTACGCCTGCTGCTGCCGGGAGAGTTGGCCAAGCACGCCGTGTCCGAGGGCACCAAGGCCGTCACCAAATACACCAGCGCCAAGTAATCTCCCCTTCCTCTCCCACACGAACACAAAGGCTCTTTTAAGAGCCGCCCACCTCCTCGCTAATCGGGCTGTAACTGTTATTGTTTGCACTGTGTCCTGTCTCCCTGTATTTGACTGAATCACAGTAATCTAGGCTGTGTTGTAGTTTCTTCATTCCTTATACATGTGCATCTTGTTAGTCGGATGCTGGGGAACTCCCCTCTGGTGTGCGAGCTAGTACAGACCCCCCTGTTGATGATTACTGCGTGCAAAGCGGCATTCTCTCCGCTCTCATGTACTGTAAAACACGTTCCAGATGTAGATCAAGTTTCTACAGAACTCGTTAAAGCTACAGATGCCAGGGCTTCTAAATAGCCAGAGAGCAGCAGAAACACTGCCCGTGTAGTTGCTGTGTGACTAGAACATTTTCTGTCTGGCTCAAGTGATACAAACTGGATTGTTACATTGTTAATATCGACGAGGCTGAATATCGCTACTATCTCAGGCAGGATGACTTATTAAGCAACTTATTCTTGATAAACAGGTGGTTAAAAGTCAGTCTTCAAGATGACCTGTGTTACTATGATATCGTTGCAAAAGTAACAACGGGATGCAAACTGCGGTGCCCCTGCTTGTACCTAGTCCATTATGACATCACACAGCAGGGTTCCCGTTTAGGCGCACACGTACCAGTTATGCTCGTTGTTATAAAAACAGCTTCAATGTTTATTTGAGGAGTAGTAGTGATCCGGGTCGCAATGTGGCTGAGCGCTAAGGTACGGTTCAGCTGACCCAATTGACATACTATTATTATTTACACCTAATATACAATATTATGAGACGGCGAGAGAACATAGCTGATACGCTGGCGCTCGCTAATTAGAGATCGAAGCGAACCGAGCCTGGGTGCCAGGAATACTTTTAGCGAGGGACACATCAGAAGCGGCATGCCATTGGGGGAGTGTTCCCCTACCAGGATTTGAATTGTCCACTCCGGTTAACTTGTTTTGACCCGCCGAATTTAGCTCGGCTCTCATTGGGCCAGTCCGATGAATCGCCCTCCTAGCCCAAGGCGCTTTTGTGGGTCCGACGTAATAGCGATAAACACTATATATGTATTTGGAAAATATATTATTTATCATTTCAGGGAGAATGAAATGTCACTACTTTTCGTTAATTGAATATAGGTGTAAAACCTTCTTTAACTATTTTGCCCATACTAATTTTACTCTAGAAATGTGGGATCAAATGGATCCAATTATTTTTTTTAGCATTTATATAAGATATGTGTTCACGGAAATGAATAGAGATGACGAATAGAAAGCTGCCACTGTGTTGCGGTGTGCTAGGTCAGAAAAGGCGGACTACCCAGGTCTCCTCCGCTCCGAGTTCTAAGTCCCCCATCAGGTCCGCTCTTCCTCTTCATAAAGGGCAGCTGTGAGGCGATCAGTTCATTCTTACTGTCTGCAACTCGCAAGCTGTTTGAAGATGTCAGGAAGAGGCAAAGGTGGTAAGGGACTCGGGAAAGGAGGCGCTAAGCGCCACAGGAAGGTGCTGCGGGACAACATTCAGGGCATCACGAAACCTGCAATTCGCCGTCTCGCTCGCAGAGGTGGCGTGAAGCGCATTTCTGGCCTCATCTACGAGGAGACCCGTGGTGTGCTGAAGGTCTTTCTAGAGAATGTGATCCGGGACGCCGTCACTTATACCGAGCACGCCAAGAGGAAGACTGTCACAGCTATGGATGTGGTCTATGCTCTCAAGCGCCAGGGCCGCACTCTGTATGGTTTTGGAGGTTAAGATCTGGCTCCTCTCTTCGGATGATCTCCTTTCCCGAAACGCACTATAACAAAAGGCCCTTTTAAGGGCCACCTACAGTACTCCTGAAATGAGCTTTATGAACATGCTGCTTTTCAAGGGAAGCGTATTGTCAAAGTCAGATCCACAATTTTAACGATAGAAATACACTTCTTTCCCATCTACAACGTCTCGCTGGATATTCAAATATTAGACACCAGAAGTTGCTATTTACAATGCATAGACCATATAGATCTAGAATTCTAGTCATGCTCATGCTGGAATGGAAAAAGGCAGCAGCATAAATGTCCATTTGGATGATGCCTCCGTTTGTCTAGGTGGAATCGATTCGATATTGTTTTATGAAAAATGGTGAATGATGTAGGTGTAATATACTGTACATATCCTGCGCAGGAGGTGCTGTAGCGGGGTACTCTTGAAAAGATGTTTAGAGTTAAAACGTAACTTGTATTATGACGATGACATGCTGACAGAATACATGTCCTAAAATTCAAGCATAGTGTATAAAGGCACAGCTGTGAATGTTTCTCCAAGTGTAGTCTATATATAATCCTGTTGCTGGCCAGTTACAACGACCTCTTGAACAATTAATAAGTAGGGAAGCTTACTTGCTAACGACTCTGATACAGGGGATAGAAACTGCACAGATCTATTTGTCTCTACTGGAGGTTCTCTTTCTGGTATAGCAATCTCCCTGTTATTGTGTAGCTAGTGTTCTCAGAAAGTGCAAAACAAACATTAAAATGATACTTGCTTTTCAGCAGCTACCCTGCAGACTGTTCACCACAGGGAATGGTGAATGCTCGAGTACACAGGAAGGAAGCATGCCGCTATTGTGAGCGGCCTGAGGTAGGAAGCAGGACATCCAGGTATTATTTCCCGATCAGTCTTGCTACAGTAGCGCTAATAAATAACCCTGCGTTACCTATTAATAAGCAACCAAAAATCCCACGGAGACACTGCTGAACTGTAACGTTATGTAGTGACTCAATATCTGTACACAGGGTGCCCCCAACTGGTCACGCCGTGCGCCTACAGCTCTGCCGAGACAGGGTGGGTGGCTCTGAAAAGAGCCTTTGGGGGGATAACAAGGAAGCGAGGCTGCTACGGCGGCTCTTCCATCACTTCTTGGCCGCAGCTTTCTTGGGCTTAGCTACCTTCTTGGCCGGGCTTTTGGCGGCTTTGGGCTTCGCTGCCTTCTTGGCCGGACTCTTGGCTGCTTTGGGCTTCGCCGCCTTCTTAGGCTTCACGGCTTTAGGCTTCTTTGGGCTTTTGGCAGCAGCCGCTTTTGTGGGTTTTTTCACCTTCTTGGGGCTCTTGGCTGCACTCGGAGCTCTCTTGGGCTTCTTCGGGGACTTGGCCACTTTCTTTGCCGCTGGTTTCTTGGGCTTCAGGGCGGCCTTCTTGCTCTCCAGCTGCTTCTTATTGAGCTTGAAGGAGCCGGAAGCGCCGGTGCCTTTGACCTGGGTGAGAGTTCCTTTGGTCACCAATCCTTTCACCCCCACTTTGATGCGACTGTTGTTCTTCTCCACATCGTAGCCTCCGGCAGCCAGAGCCTTCTTCAGGGCGGCAAGAGAAACTCCACTGCGCTCCTTAGAGGCGGCCACGGCCCTTAGGATCAGCTCGGAGACGCTGGGACCTGAAGACTTGCCGCTCTTCTTGGCTCCTCCTGCGGCTTTCTTCGGCTGTCTCTTCTTTTTGGCTGCGCCCTCTGATGGCGGGACAGCGGCGACGGCTGGTGCAGTTTCTGCCATGTTAGCGCAAAATACAGCAACGTCCTAACGACAAGTCACTAAGCTAAACAAAACGACGAAGTTTCTTATATACGACGCCGGCTGTGCTGTGATTGGATGCTGAGAGGGTTGCGTTCTGTGCTCCTATTGGCCGAATGAGCAGCCGTGTAAAATCTTCCAAGTCTGAGAGTTAGGAAGAATCTGCTCTCCCCTTGTGTTTCCCTAGCGCAGAAAAAGAGTCTTTATAGGGCACGAGAGGACCAGCGACCTGGCTCTCTGCACCACACCCGTACTACAAGGACTCCCCTAACCCTCTATGGTCATTGCTGGCTTAGACGCTGCAAATGGAGTGAGGAACAGCCGCTGGCAGCTCACCCACACCAGGCTCGATCTGCCCGGCATGTAACACATCTCTACTTTTCTACGAGGCAAAAAGGTCCCATCGGGGCACTATTCTCACTTACTGGCATTACAGATAATGAAGGTGCTCTAGGGCACAATCTGTGCAGAGGAGGGTGCATTTTAAAACACATAAAAGTGATGTGTGGGCTCCTGTACTCCCGGGTGAGTAGCACAGGCAGGTTGCCTTACAGAGGGATTTGCACTCTTGCCTAGGAAGAATATGTAGGAGAGCCAAGTACAGGTTAATGATGGCTGGAATTCTCCTCGTAGTGAAGAATGCAGATGGTATTTGACCCAAATGTTCATATAACGATCCAAGTAGCTATCCATTTCTGTATATGTATGCAGGATAGCTGTGCCTGTAAGAGAGCTCTGGTGACATGGTCCCAATACTTTGAGACTGCTATGAGACAAAACTCGGTTGGTGTGTCAGGGGGGGGAGTCAGTGGCATTTCCCATTAGACAAGTGAGTATGTTTTGCCGGTGGACGGGATGCCGGCTGTCAGTATACCGACAGCGGCATCCCGGGCATTAGAATCCAGATAGACTCCCATGAATCCTCCTAACCCTAACCTTTTCCCTACCCTAACCCTCCCTTGTGGGTGACTAACCCTAACCCTTCCCGCTTTGTGGCTAACCCTAACCCTCCCTTTCCCGCTGCCTAAGCCTAACCCTTCCCGCTTGATGCCTGACCCTAACCTCCCCTTCTAAGTGCCTCAATCTAACCCTGTCTCCCCGGTCCCTAATCCTAACTTTCCTGCCTAAACCGAACACCCCCCCCCCCCCCCCCTTCTTCGCGTCCCACTGTGAGGACGGTCGGGATGCTGGTGCTGGCTGTCGTAAATGTGATGCTGGCACCCCGAACTATGTCGGTATGTAGACATCGGCATTGCATCCTCCTTCAGTATCCCAGCATTGTTATATTGACCACCAGGATCCCATCAATCGGGAAGCTACCTGCTTCCCATTAAGGCCCGTGCCTAGGGGCGCACTTGGATGTTTGTGTTGGTACTGTCAGCCTAAAATGTGTCAGTAACTGCAAAATATATCCAGTCTACTGCATACTTGCCTCTGGTCAGGACAATAATAAATAGCAGTTTATGGAAGAATGGGAGCAAATAGGAGTAGAATAGGGGGAGATGGGAGAAACAGGAGGAGGAATAGGGGGAGATGGGAGTTGAGTGGGGGGGGGTGGCTAGGAGGGGACAAGAGGATTCGTGAGAGATTGAAAGGTGTGGTGTAAAAAAGACCAAAAGCCCTGCATAATATCTAGCAAGATGGCAGATGATATGCCCAAAATATTAGTGTTTATTTGAAGAGTTATCCCGCCTAGGATATCTAGTCAGAGTGTTGACAGTAACCATGTTGATATTTACAAAGTTCAACATATTTGGCTAGATGCATCATCGCTTGGAAAGTGATAAAATGGAGAGTGAAAAAGTACCAGCCAATCAGCTCCTAACTGCCATTTTTCAAACACATCCTGTAACATGGAAGTTAGGAGCTGATTGGCTGGTACTTTTTCACTCTCCATTTTATCACTTTCCAAGCGATGATGCATCTGGGCCATTGTCAAGTACCATGTCCACATCCTCAACATGTTGACATGTTCACAATGCCGACACATGAAATATCACCATGTTAAATGCAATGTTCTGAGGATGTCGACAGTTAGGGTTAAGCACTCTCGGAAAGGTTAGGCTGTGTAGCGGGATGGGGTTGTTTAAGGATAGAGGTTAGGATTAGGAATAGGGGGTAGAATACTCACAGATACACCGCGGCAGGGACAACGCCACCGAAACTGCTCCTTAAGTGACTGCTGGAGCTGCAACCACCAACAGGAGACGTTAAGACATTACTAGATCACCAGGGATGGTTTGTCGCCAGTTCTTCATGTCAACATGTCCTCCTTGTTGACATATTGCATTTTGACATGACAATTGTCGATCAATCTGACCACAATCCAATTCTTTTAGGAGGAGTCCACCACCGTGCCAGACATATAATTCAAGATGCTGCTATTGTTATTCTAGCCATTGAACCCTACAAGTGACGGTATTCTAACTCCAAACACGTTCAGAAGACTTGATTACCCACTCTAATTTCTAGGCATGAAAGGGTCATTTAATTTCCACATTTATGACCATTAGCGCTACCTTGCTTTTTTGTGTATTTACCGGTTGGGTCTGACCAACCCTTTGTTGTTTAGCAGCTGTGGTGAACCCCCTCATCCAGCGCCAGTTAACCACTTAGGTGGTATTCCTTTTGATTACCCACTCTAATTTCTAGGCATGAAAGGGTCATTTAATTTCCACATAACGAATGTATTCATGCTGCCTGTACTGTGAACTATACTAGGGGTGGATTAACAGAGGAGGAGAGCCGTGTGCAGACTGTGTGTGGAACCCGTCCTATCTATGGCACCGTAAACTCTGATGTTATGCCAGAGTCTACAGTGCATGCACAGATCTCCGGAAATGCTGCACCCGTCATGTACCGATGTTTAAACATTACTCCACAGGTTCATCAGCCATTTTCCCAGTGACTTTTCCCCCGCAGCTGCATTGTTGACTCGGGACTCCGGAGAGGTACGTATTTGAACCTGGGTGCAATGTGTGTGATGTAGGACCATGGACCCATAGGACTGTTTGCACTGTATACACTGTACCCATCATAGAAATGGCAGTGAGCCATACCCACATTGTGGCATGTGCACTGTCCCCTCTGCCCTCAAGCATGCCCTTGTCTCCCCTATTCTTAAAAATCCTTCCCTCGATCCTAACACTCTATCCAACTACCAACCTATCTCTCATCTACCTTTTGACTTTAAACTCCTTGAGCATATTTTCTACAACCGCCTAACTGCCTTTACGTAACATTTGCAATCACCTTCTTGCTGCCAAATCCAAGGGCCACTACTGTATGCTTATTCTCTTTGAACTCTCTGCTGCTTTTGACAATGTGGACCAGCCTCCACCCCCTACAAATCTTTTACTCCCTCAGTCTGCGTGATACTGACCTCAAAATAGATACGGGAGGCCGTCATTCGGGATGACGGCGGTCAGAAGACTATCAGTGGCATCCTGATGCTGAGAATCCCGACAGGGGAGCAGTAAGTATAATAACCCTCTTCCCCTACCACCTAACCCTCCCCACCTGCAGCCTAACCCTCCACCTTAGTGCCTAAACACAACCCTCCCTTCCCGCAGCCTAACCCTAACCCTCCACAGCCGTAGCCTAACCTTAATACCCCTTCATAGTGCCTAACTCTAATACTCCCTCCCCAAGCTTAACCCTAACCCTCTCCTCCCACCGAGTAACTATAACCCTCTCACTAGTGCCTAACCCTAACCTTCCCTCCTGCAGTCTAACCCTAACCCTCCCCTTCATACTTACATTTGCAATTGTGACCATAGGGATACTGAGTAACGTCAGGATACCGATGCTGGTCTTCTGAGCATCAGCATCCTGATTGTTGGGATCCAACTACATTATTAATAATAATAATAATAATAATAATAATAATAATGATATCCCCTAGAATTACAAGCATTTAATAGAGAGAGAACGTTTGAGAAGGTGTTTGTGTGTCCTGGTGTGGTGGGGGGGAGGACACTGACACATAGAAACATGCTGACACACTGACGTTGACACAGACAGATGCTCACACACAAACACACTTACACAGATACTGACTATTTCACCTTCTCATGATGTGTGTCCCTTGATTCCCCATATGCAGCCATGGGAGAGGAGGCCACAGTGCAAGCCACAGCCACCGAGTGGGAGTGGTGGGTACAGTGTAAGCCACTGCCGCCGGGTGAAACGGGGACAGAGTGGCATTCTATCTGCCCCTGCACACAGCAAAACTGCAAGAGATAGGAGAGACCAGAGAATCACTGCTAGAGATGAAGGAGAGCCGAAGAGTCACTGCAAGAGATAGAGGAGACAGGCTGTAGTGTGGCCGTGAGGAGCAAAATGATCCCTCATGCTGCTGCTGGCTGCTACTAAATGCCCATCTCTGCTAACTGAATCTTAACAGCTCTTTAAACTGCACTTTTAACACCCCACTCCTCCACCCCCACACACACACTCTCTCTGGCTGTGCTGCGCATTGTTTGTAGAGGAGCTGTGTGACCTGCCCTAGCCTGGAAGAGGGCTGCATGGAGGAATCAGGAATAACTTCCCTGCAGCTCTACTAGGAAACCAAACCCTGACCTCCTATCATAGCACAGACTCGTCTTATACAGTGTGCAGGGAGAGGACGCATTGCAAAGTTAGACACACTCACGGGTGATCAGAGCCACCGCCGGCCATAACCTACATATGCTTCCAGTTGCGATTCCAGTTCCTACAGGCTGCTGGTGATCAAGGGATATATTGCTCCAGGGCGCCCCATGCTAGTACACTGTTTGCCAGGCCCTGGATACCTGGCCCCTTGGTGCGCTCGCTGCCCATGGTCATTTGCCTTGAGGGCAGCAGCCAGCAGACTCTCTTCACTGCGCGGCTCCGGCATGAATGAGTTTCTGCGCATGCGAAGAAGCTCTGATCGCCGCAGCCATGGATATAGGAGATGGCCAAAGTGAAGGGGGAACACGGTGACTGAAGATAACAGTTTTTTGAGTGATCTTTCTAACCAGTGTCTTATACGTATGTTAGAAAGAGTTGCTCCAACAACTCTCCGCCGGGTCACGACTATGCTTACCCACAAGTACAGTGCTGTTTCGGTGGGCGTCTGTGTCTAGCATGTCCAGCAGACGTTAACAGGCTGTGGCCGGAGCACGGGAAGAAGGTCAGGCATCGGTTCCGCTTAGCTAGATGGAATACAGACACAGTGCACTGTTTTGGGAGGAGACTACCAAACAGTAGCTGAGGCGGCTGCCACCGCGGGTGCACCAGTGCTAGGCCTTAATGATCATAGGCTCCAGGAATAGCATGAGGCCGCGATCCCTAGGGTTGATGTCAGCAGGGGGAGTCAGACGCTCTCCTGGTCGCCCATCCCCCTGGTTCATGACCAGTTTCCCCCGAGTCTCCCGCCTAGAACTGTTTCCTCGCTTCCTTCCCGGTTGCTGTGCACGAGGGGACCCGGTCGCAGCATAGGCGGCTGTGTGACCGGTGCATCTGTGTTCACTGAAGTGTCTGTGTTCACTATAGGTTCATGGAGCGGCAGTGTACACTAGTAGCATTTGGATCCACTTAGCCTTCGCTAACGTATTGATCGATCCTGGAAGCGAGCTGATACTCCCTGTAGCCCACTCTAATGAGTACGGGTTATACAGCACTAAATCTCTATCTACCTTTTGAGTATGAATAGTTAGATAAGTGCCTATTGCATATGAGTCTTTATACATTTACTGTTGTTTAATTCGCATTGTGTCTGAATACGTCAGATCCATTTAAACATGATCAGTAATATGTTCCCTTACATACTGTACTTAAAAATGTGTTTGTAGTTAATGATGTGCTCATATTGCTAATTATACTAATGTATAACATGTGACTGACTGCTAGTGTGATAGCTGACTTTACTATATGTCTGTCAGTTTGTTTTTCTGATCCTCAATGCTGGTGCATGGGTAGGGTCAGATTGTATGTCACTTTAGAAAGTTTAAAATGATTACAGTAACAAATTGTGTAGTACACTGTGAAAGTGCTGATTATTTATCATGTCTAAGAGTGGCAAGGGTGAGGAAGGTACACTCACAGCAACACCAACACTCATATCATGTTTGTCTTGCAAAACTCTATTATCTTCTCAGGATCTGGTTCAGGATGGTTTGTGTGCAAATTGTTTTAGTTTTCAGCAAAATACAAGGCAGATCCAGGTACAACGTCAGGTACAGATAGATCCACCTTGGGCTATGTTTGCACAGACCTTATCCAGTATAGCTGAACGGATAATTCCTACAGCTTCTGTACCAGGAATAGGTTACACTATTAACCCTTACATGCAGCTCCCTACCTAAGGTATAGCACTTCCACCAGCAGCTTCTCAAAAGGAACAAGCTGATAAACCGATGGTAAGTAAATCTTCACCATTTACAGGCTACACATGAGGCAGAGGAGGATTCATTGGAGGATGAAAGCTCAATTAATTCTACTTCGGCATACGAAGAGGAAGAAGAAGGTCTCAGCTCAGAGGATATAGCTGAGTTAATGAAAGCAATGTAAGGCATTCTATTCTTAGAGGATTCAGCAGAGCCTGTGTTAAAAACCAAGGCACCTGTGTTTAAACATCCCAAAACAGTTTAAACCGAGTTTCCAAGGTCAGATCAGCTGACGGAAATCGTGGAAGAGGCTTGGGCTACACCCATTAAGAAATTTAGAATTCCTAAAAAATGGGATTCCAATTATCCTCTTCCAGCTGGGGATTGTTTAAAAAGGGAGGTGGCTCCTATAGTAGCATGTGATTGGATTAGTGCAAAAATCTATATTATCTTTGCCTTCAACATCATTAAATGATGTCACAGATAGGAGAATGGATGGGTTTCTAAAAACCATATTTTCCCTGTCTGGGTCAGTCATAAGGCCAGCCATATCTTCAGCTTGGATGGCAAAGGCAGTGGCTGCCTGGGCTGACACATTAGAGGGGGATTTTTCTGTAGCTTCTAGAGAGCAAAAATCCCATATAACTCATATAAAACAGGCTGCAATATTCTTGGAAGAAGCAGCTTTAGATATGGGTACTATTGCCTCCAGGGCATCAGCTTCAACAATCGCTGCTCGCAGAGCAGTCTGGTTACGTACGTGGATAGCTGATTCAGAACCTAAGAAGGTTTTGGAATATTTGCTTTTTTCTGGAAATATTCTTTTTGGTAAAGAGTTGACAGATATTCTGGAGTCAGAAGCAGACTCCATAAAGGTCAAGTCTCCTTCCACATACAACTTCAAACCTAAATTTCCGGCTTTTCGGCCCTTTTGGTCTCAAGGAAAAGCTAGGGGGAAAAGAGATCACAAGCAGCCCCAATACAACAAGTCTGGTAACTCAAAATAGCTTTGGGCTAACAGAGGGCCGCCTACCAAATCAAAAGACAAGCCATCAACCTGATGGTGCGGGCCTCCACCTGGGTGACCCCACAGGGTAGGAGGCCGACTTCTTTAGTTTGCACAGATCTGGCAGCAGTCTACAACAGATGCCTGGGTGCAGGAAGCAGTTTCACTAGGTTCAAGAAGCATCCTCCTCGAAGGTTTTTTTGTACCAGCCCGTCTCGGGTATAGACAAAGACCAGGGCTTTGCAAGAAGCAGTTCAGTCATTGCTTCAGTCAGGAGTAGTCATTCCAGTTCCCCCTGCACAATGAGGACAGGGTTTTTACTCAAACCTGCTTTTAAATCAGAAGCCAAATGGGTCATTTCGGCCCATTCTCAATCTCAAAATGCTAAACAAATACATTTGGGTACCTCGGTTTTACATGGAGACGTTCCGTTCCATAGTCTTGGCCATGGAGCCAGGGGATTATATGGTATCCCTGGATATACAGGATGCTTACCTACATGTTCTTATAGCACTGTCTCATCAGTGTTATCTCAGGTTCGCTACCCTCCAACAGCATTTTCAGTTCCAGGCCCTACCATTTGGGTTAGCCACAGGCCCCAGAGTATTTACCAAGATTGTGGTGGTTATGGCATCTTATCTCCGCCAGCAGGGGATAATAATTTTTCATTACCTCGACAATCTTTTAATCCTGGCACAGTCCCAGGAATTGCTCCTATGTCATTTCCAGCAGACATTAACATGTCTGCAGAGGCACGGGTGGCTCATAGTTTGGGCAAAATCATCTCAAGTTCCGTCACAACGGATGACTCACTTGGGGGCTGTACTGGATTCAGATCTGCAGAGAGTATTTTTACCTCGGAACAAGATATCCAAGGTTCAGTCAAGGATTCAAAACTTGCTACACAGTAAACAGTATCCATTCATGCAACAATGCAAGTGATGGGTTTGATGGTGTCAACATTCGACATGGTGGAGTATGCACAATTCCACTCAAGGCTTCTGCAGCGTCTGATTCTTGCCAAATGGAATGGATTACATCAGACAATAAAAACACAGACTATGGTACTTTCGATAAAAGTAAGAAGGTCATTAGCCTGGTGGCTACAGACATCCCCTCTGGACAAGGGGAGACCCTTTTGGATATCAGATTGGGAAATTCTGACAACAGATGCCAGTCTCCAGGGCTGGGGAGCAGTGTCCGAAAAGTTGTGTTTCCAGGGGCGATGGGCCAAAGTAGAAAGTTGCCTGCCAATAAATGTGTTGGAACTTTGGGCCATATACATGGCACTGATTCAGGCAAAGGACATTCTTCGAGGAAAACCAGTCCAGATCCGCTCGGATAATGTGACGGCGGTAGCGTACCTCAACCATAAGGGAGGAACTTGCAGCCAAAAAGCAATGAAGGAGGTAAGTCACATACTAAAGTGTGCAGAACTTCATCATCCAGCCTTGTCCGCAGGGTTCGTTCAGTGAATCCTAAACTGGGAAGCTGACTTTCTCAATTGACACACCATTCATGCAAGCTAATGGGCTATATACCCGGAGGTCTTCCAGACTCTAGTAGACAAATGGTGGTTGCCAGAGATAGATCTCATGGCGTCCCATCTGAACAACAAAGTGCTCGCATACGGGTTAAGAACAAAGGATCCCAGAGTAATCTTTGTGGACGCCTTGTCAGTGAGATGGGTCTTTCGTCTGGCTTATGTGTTTCCTCCAATCACCCTATTACCCAGAGTGGTGCGAAAGATAAAGCAAGGAAAGGGTGCCGTGTTACTAATAGCTCCGGCTTGGCCCAAAAGGCTTTGGTATATGGATCTGTGCTGGCAGCACCACCACAGCTATTCCAATTCCTGGGTGTCACTGAGTCCGCAACGTGGCGAGCGTTGCGAGCCCAAAGTGGCTTCGTTGTGCTAGCCCCCTTGCCGGCATTCTGGCGGTCGGGATCCTGGCATCGGTATTCTTACCAAAGAGATCCCGTACCAAACCGCATCCTGCAGCCAAACAGCGAATGGCTTTTAGCATGCTGATAGGTGGATGAATGCAGCTATCCACCAGAGTGCCGACAGCCATTCACTGCATGGAAGCATGTGGAGTGATGGCACAGGATCACAATACTATTAAGACGACCTTGGTTAGGGGCTATAATTAGGAATTCTCACTGTCAGAAGTGCCAATGGATTCGCAGGAGTCTTCATTAGCTGACTGCTGGACTTGGAAGACATCGCTGGAAGCGTTGTACTCCATATGACCACACTAGATTGGCATACATTTTAGATTGGCAGACATTTTGTACGCTGATGATACTCAAATCTACCTATCCTCCCCAGATTTATCACCATCTGTATTGGCTCGTGTCACTGGATGCCTGTCTGCCATTTCATCTTGGATGTCATCTCGCCACCTCAAACTCAACATTTCCAAATCAGAATTAATTATTTTCCCACCAGCTAAGGGTAGTTACCAACCTGATATTGCCATAACTGTCGACAATGCAACTATCCACCCTACCCCACAAGCTCGCTGCCTAGGTGTCATCCTTGACTCTGAACTGTCGTTTGTTCCACACATTCAATCTGTCTCTAAATCATGTTACATGCACCTTAAAAACATATCCAAAATACGCCCTTATCTTACACAAGACACTGCAAAAACTCTGTTCCATGCACTCATCATCTCCCGCATTGATTATTGTAATATTCTCCTTACTGGTCTTCCCAAACATAGGCTCTCACCACTTCAATCCATTTTAAATGCACCTGCGAGGCTAATCTTCCTTGCCAGACGTTCTTTGTCTGCTGATCCGCTCTGTCAGTCCCTCCATTGGTTACCGGTATTCTACCGTGTCAAATATAAAATACTTTTACTTACATACAAGGCTATTAACCAAACTGCACCATCATACATCTCCTCACTCATCTCAAAATATATCGCTACCAGACCCCTCCGCTCTGCACAAGATCTGCGTCTCTCATCCAGATGTATTACCTGTTCCCACTCAAAATTACAGGACTTTACCCGGGCTTCACCCACTCTGTGGAATGCCCTCCCATGCACAATAAGACTCTCCACTAGTCTCCAAACCTTTAAACGTTCCCTGAAAACTCATCTCTTCAGACAAGCCTACCAAATTCCTGACCCACACACATAACCTTCAATGCTTCCCTATCCAGTTACATCCCCTCTGCACAGTCCCCATAACCTCACATTTTGTCTTCCAACATTGCTGGGTGATCATATCATATAACCCATTAAGAACCTAGCAATCTGGGGAACCATTATGTAACAGGTTGCATCTATCCTTGTGTATCAATGCCTATTTCCCTATAGATTGTAAGCTTGCGAGCAGGGCCTTCCTACCTCTATGTCTGTCTTTGCCCAGTTTTGTTCTATAACTGTTGTTCTAATTGTAAAGTGCAACGGAATATGCTGCGCTATATAAGAAACTGCTAATAAATAATAATAATAATAATAATAATAATAAATAAATAAACATTATAATGATATTAACATTTTTATCAATATTGACATGATACAAGCCCACAAAATAGTGACATACAAAATGTATTTTCCTTTGAATTCATTTTTAAGATGTTTTTCAAATTGTTTTGAACATTTTACATATTTATTGTTTCAAGTTTTTGTATACTTTTTTTTATGCCATGTATTTAACAGTGATAATTAAAATTTGTATGGTACATTTAAAAAGCGTTCTTTCAATAAATTCCATTTCAATTTTATTGATAGGTATTATTTTTTATTGCTAATTCAGATAATTCCAGGTGAATATACACTGGTCTTAAATCTGTATAGTCCCCTTTAAGAGTCTTAACCTATATTAATCACCATAAATATGTTTTTATCAGATTTAACGTGAATTTTTTTTCTTTTCTAGCAGTCGTGAAATGGATACACAATAATTACATGTGCATAAATAAAAACATAAAAAAGTAATAAAATAGAAAAATTAGCGTTTACTTTTATATACTTTGTGTACTGTATCTGAATTTTATTTCCACTGAGTAGCTGTAGAGCCCCCTATGCAACCCAGATATACAGTAGCCTTATAGTCTCTTCATTTAGATTCCCAGAGTCATGAGGCTCAGGTTGTGGTCTAAGTTGATACTTTTGCACAGATTGTATCCAGCAATGTTTCAATGGAATAGTTACAATTGCATAACACTGTTTATTGCTTCTCATTAGTATTAGTTTCCAGCACACGCAGGAGTTCTGACTACATTCAGGTTCTAGCTACAATATAGGGAGTAGCTTTAGAATTAACATTCATGTTTTTATAATCAAAGGATTATATTACACGCAGCTGTTTTGATCTAAGCTGTGTTATTTTTGCTGTTGTTGTTGAGTTCTTGTTTGTTTAACTGCCATGCCATATTATGATCCTCCCTGGAATTAGTGCGCATAGATTGTAAGGCTTATGTTCTGTACACACTATTAGCTCGGCCATTGCAGCTACTCAGCACTGTGTGAGACGATGACGTTTTCTCTTTCACTGCCGTGTGGTATATTAGAGATGGGGCCGGGGCTGAAACCGTGTAAATATCTCGCGGGCCGTTGGAGTCTTCATATGAAAAATAGGAGGAAGAGAAGTTCTTGGCGGGCTTTCACCTAAGCCAACCAGGATGAAGGGCGTATTTATCTCATCAAATCACAGAGCAGCACTGTGCATAAATAGAGTTGTTCCCGGCAGCCAGCTATTCAGTCTTCTAGGTTTTAGCTTCTTCGTGTGAGTCAGGTGAGGAACTATGGCCAGGACCAAGCAGACCGCCCGCAAGTCTACTGGAGGCAAAGCTCCTCGCAAGCAGCTGGCAACCAAAGCTGCCCGGAAGAGCGCCCCAGCTACCGGCGGCGTGAAAAAGCCTCACCGCTACCGTCCCGGGACCGTTGCCCTGCGAGAGATCCGTCGCTACCAAAAATCCACTGAGCTGCTGATCCGCAAGCTGCCCTTCCAGCGCCTGGTGCGGGAGATCGCCCAGGACTTCAAGACCGACCTGCGCTTCCAGAGCTCTGCCGTCATGGCCCTGCAAGAGGCCAGCGAGGCTTATCTGGTGGGGCTGTTCGAGGACACCAACCTGTGCGCCATCCACGCTAAGAGGGTGACCATCATGCCCAAAGACATCCAGCTGGCCCGCAGGATCCGAGGGGAGAGGGCATAGATACTCGCCACTCCTATACACGCAACAACACAAAGGCTCTTTTCAGAGCCACTCAAATCTTTCTAAACGAGCTGAATCCAAAGGAATGCTAACTATCATTATTACGTGTTTCAATAACTGATTAAAACCTAGTTATAGAGTTCCTAATAACATTCACTTATAAAATTGTTATGCTGAACAAAATAAAAAAACATCTGCAGTGAGGAGCGCACAGATTACACGGTATTGTTTTCTCATTGTACCGTGTGATAGGGTAAAGCAATTGCACACACAGCAGAGTTTACGTATGGACAAGCTCGGCTATATACGAGCAGTACTCTGCTTTCCATTCATATAAGCCAAAGGGGCCTCATTTACAGCATGCAGTGATGGCAAAGGGAACCTTTGGACTATCATTAGACGTCGCCACAACAGAACAGAGCACCTAAAGTGTAAGGGAGCGTTTGCACATTAGCAGTTGTATGGAAGCTAAAGTGCACGTGTGTATAAATACAGAGGATTCCTGCCCCCTGTCACTGTGGAAATAAAGGCGCGACTAGCCAGCCAGATATCGCTACAATACAAACAATGGCACTATATACAGCTCTCTAGGGAAGAGGTGGGTGGCTCTGAAAAGAGCCTTTGTGTTGTGTGTCAGGTACATCGGGTCTGTGGTGGAAGCTGCCAGCCTCACATTACTTGCTCTTGGCCGGTTTGTGGCTCTCGGTCTTCTTGGGCAGCAGCACGGCCTGGATGTTGGGCAGAACGCCTCCCTGGGCGATGGTCACCCCACCGAGCAGCTTGTTGAGCTCTTCGTCATTGCGCACAGCCAGCTGCAGGTGGCGGGGGATGATGCGGGTCTTCTTGTTGTCGCGGGCGGCGCTTCAGGCGAGCTCCAGAATCTCAGCGGTCAGATACTCGAGCACTGCAGCCAGATATACCGGGGCACCGGCTCCCACACGCTCCGCATAATTTCCCTTCCTCAGCAGACGGTGAACGCGACCGACTGGGAACTGGAGACCGGCCCTGGATGAGCGAGTCTTGGCCTTTGCCCGGGTCTTGCCGCCTTGTTTCCCTCTTCCGGACATGTTGCTAGGTTCGCAGACACAAATGCAAAGTACCAACCGACTGAAACGCTTCCGAAATAATATGCTTTTAAACCCGCCCTCCTCCCTTATATTCACTCAGAAAGGATCCGCTGCTTGCTCTGTGATTGGTCTGCGCACCAAGGAATCAATGCCGTTCAAGTTCGAGCACAGACCAATCAGCAAATGGAGGGTGGTGTTTCGATGCCAACAACGTCACACAATTCTTCTACCCAATAGTGTTTGGCAACAGTGGCGAAGCCTCGTTTGCATAAGCTGACTATAAATAAAGCAGCTCCAGGCAGTGTAAGAGATAGACTTTCTCTGCTTTGTTTCGTGGAAAGACTTGTGTATCTGTAATGCCTGATCCAGCCAAGTCCGCTCCGGCGCCCAAGAAGGGCTCTAAAAAAGCCGTGACCAAGACCCAGAAGAAAGATGGAAAGAAGCGTAGGAAGAGCCGGAAGGAGAGTTACGCCATCTACGTGTACAAGGTGCTGAAGCAGGTGCACCCTGACACCGGCATCTCCTCCAAGGCTATGGGCATCATGAACTCCTTTGTCAATGACATCTTTGAGCGCATTGCGGGGGAATCTTCCCGCCTGGCTCACTACAACAAGCGCTCCACCATCACCTCCCGGGAGATCCAGACCGCCGTGCGCCTGCTGCTGCCGGGAGAGTTGGCCAAGCACGCCGTGTCCGAGGGCACCAAGGCCGTCACCAAATACACCAGCGCCAAGTAATCTCCCCTTCCTCTCCCACACGAACACAAAGGCTCTTTTAAGAGCCGCCCACCTCCTCGCTAATCGGGCTGTAACTGTTATTGTTTGCACTGTGTCCTGTCTCCCTGTATTTGACTGAATCACAGTAATCTAGGCTGTGTTCTAGTTTCTTCATTCCTTATACGTGTGCATCTTGTTAGTCGGATGCTGGGGAACTCCCCTCTGGTGTGCGAGCTAGTACAGACCCCCCTGTTGATGATTACTGCTTGCAAAGCGGCATTCTCTCCGCTCTCATGTACTGTAAAACACGTTCCAGATGTAGATCAAGTTTCTACAGAACTCGTTAAAGCTACAGATGCCAGGGCTTCTAAAAAGCCAGAGAGCAGCAGAAACACTGCCCGTGTAGTTGCTGTGTGACTAGAACATTTTCTGTCTGGCTCAAGTGATACAAACTGGATTGTTACATTGTTAATATCGACGAGGCTGAATATCGCTACTATCTCAGGCAGGATGACTTATTAAGCAACTTATTCTTGATAAACAGGTGGTTAAAAGTCAGTCTTCAAGATGACCTGTGTTTACTATGATATCGTTGCAAAAGTAACAACGGGATGCAAACTGCGGTGCCCCTGCTTGTACCTAGCCCATTATGACATCACACAACAGGGTTCCCGTTTAGGCGCACACGTACCAGTTATGCTCGTTGCTATAAAAACAGCTTCAATGTTTATTTGAGGAGTAGTAGTGATCCGGGTCGCAATGTGGCTGAGCGCTAAGGTACGGTTCAGCTGACCCAATTGACATACTATTATTATTTATACCTAATATACAATATTATGAGACGGCGAGAGAACATAGCTGATACGCTGGCGCTCGCTAATTAGAGATCGAAGCGAACCGAGCCTGGGTGCCAGGAATACTTTTAGCGAGGGACACATCAGAAGCAGCATGCCATTGGGGGAGTGTTCCCCTACCAGGATTTGAATTGTCCACTCCGGTTAACTTGTTTTGACCCGCCGAATTTAGCTCGGCTCTCATTGGGCCAGTCCGATGAATCGCCCTCCTAGCCCAAGGCGCTTTTGTGGGTCCGACGTAATAGCGATAAACACTATATATGTATTTGGAAAATATATTATTTATCATTTCAGGGAGAATGAAATGTCACTACTTTTCGTTAATTGAATATAGGTGTAAAACCTTCTTTAACTATTTTGCCCATACTAATTTTACTCTAGAAATGTGGGATCAAATGGATCCAATTATTTTTTTTAGCATTTATATAAGATATGTGTTCACGGAAATGAATAGAGATGACGAATAGAAAGCTGCCACTGTGTTGCGGTGTGCTAGGTCAGAAAAGGCGGACTACCCAGGTCTCCTCCGCTCCGAGTTCTAAGTCCCCCATCAGGTCCGCTCTTCCTCTTCATAAAGGGCAGCTGTGAGGCGATCAGTTCATTCTTACTGTCTGCAACTCGCAAGCTGTTTGAAGATGTCAGGAAGAGGCAAAGGTGGTAAGGGACTCGGGAAAGGAGGCGCTAAGCGCCACAGGAAGGTGCTGCGGGACAACATTCAGGGCATCACGAAACCTGCAATTCGCCGTCTCGCTCGCAGAGGTGGCGTGAAGCGCATTTCTGGCCTCATCTACGAGGAGACCCGTGGTGTGCTGAAGGTCTTTCTAGAGAATGTGATCCGGGACGCCGTCACTTATACCGAGCACGCCAAGAGGAAGACTGTCACAGCTATGGATGTGGTCTATGCTCTCAAGCGCCAGGGCCGCACTCTGTATGGTTTTGGAGGTTAAGATCTGGCTCCTCTCTTCGGATGATCTCCTTTCCCGAAACGCACTATAACAAAAGGCCCTTTTAAGGGCCACCTACAGTACTCCTGAAATGAGCTTTATGAACATGCTGCTTTTCAAGGGAAGCGTATTGTCAAAGTCAGATCCACAATTTTAACGATAGAAATACACTTCTTTCCCATCTACAACGTCTCGCTGGATATTCAAATATTAGACACCAGAAGTTGCTATTTACAATGCATAGACCATATAGATCTAGAATTCTAGTCATGCTCATGCTGGAATGGAAAAAGGCAGCAGCATAAATGTCCATTTGGATGATGCCTCCGTTTGTCTAGGTGGAATCGATTCGATATTGTTTTATGAAAAATGGTGAATGATGTAGGTGTAATATACTGTACATATCCTGCGCAGGAGGTGCTGTAGCGGGGTACTCTTGAAAAGATGTTTAGAGTTAAAACGTAACTTGTATTATGACGATGACATGCTGACAGAATACATGTCCTAAAATTCAAGCATAGTGTATAAAGGCACAGCTGTGAATGTTTCTCCAAGTGTAGTCTATATATAATCCTGTTGCTGGCCAGTTACAACGACCTCTTGAACAATTAATAAGTAGGGAAGCTTACTTGCTAACGACTCTGATACAGGGGATAGAAACTGCACAGATCTATTTGTCTCTACTGGAGGTTCTCTTTCTGGTATAGCAATCTCCCTGTTATTGTGTAGCTAGTGTTCTCAGAAAGTGCAAAACAAACATTAAAATGATACTTGCTTTTCAGCAGCTACCCTGCAGACTGTTCACCACAGGGAATGGTGAATGCTCGAGTACACAGGAAGGAAGCATGCCGCTATTGTGAGCGGCCTGAGGTAGGAAGCAGGACATCCAGGTATTATTTCCCGATCAGTCTTGCTACAGTAGCGCTAATAAATAACCCTGCGTTACCTATTAATAAGCAACCAAAAATCCCACGGAGACACTGCTGAACTGTAACGTTATGTAGTGACTCAATATCTGTACACAGGGTGCCCCCAACTGGTCACGCCGTGCGCCTACAGCTCTGCCGAGACAGGGTGGGTGGCTCTGAAAAGAGCCTTTGGGGGGATAACAAGGAAGCGAGGCTGCTACGGCGGCTCTTCCATCACTTCTTGGCCGCAGCTTTCTTGGGCTTAGCTACCTTCTTGGCCGGGCTTTTGGCGGCTTTGGGCTTCGCTACCTTCTTGGCCGGACTCTTGGCTGCTTTGGGCTTCGCCGCCTTCTTAGGCTTCACGGCTTTAGGCTTATTTGGGCTTTTGGCAGCAGCCGCTTTTGTGGGTTTCTTCGCCTTCTTCGGGCTCTTGGCTGCACTCGGAGCTCTCTTGGGCTTCTTCGGGGACTTGGCCGCTTTCTTTGCCGCTGGTTTCTTGGGTTTCAGGGACTTCTGGGCGGCCTTCTTGCTCTCCAGCTGCTTCTTATTGAGCTTGAAGGAGCCGGAAGCGCCGGTGCCTTTCACCTGGGTGAGAGTTCCTTTGGTCACCAATCCTTTCACCCCCACTTTGATGCGACTGTTGTTCTTCTCCACATCGTAGCCTCCGGCAGCCAGAGCCTTCTTCATGGCGGCAAGAGAAACTCCACTGCGCTCCTTAGAGGCGGCCACGGCCCTTAGGATCAGCTCGGAGACGCTGGGACCTGAAGACTTGCCGCTTTTCTTGGCTCCTCCTGCGTAGGGATGGACATCGATGGTCGATGTTTCCGAACCATCGATGTTTTTGTTTCGATGGTAGTGATTTTATCATTTAATGGTGCCCTCCCGATGTTTTTCACCATCGAATGATAGTCATTCGATGTTCTTCCGATGGTGGTTTGTTTTTTTTCTAATTCCAAATAGCTATGCCTCCTCTTGCTGCTGTGTCTATCAGGGAAACTTCCTAAGTCCATTGGAGGCTGTCTGTTTCAGACATGAGCCTGCTCAGCCAGACCCCTCACCCCCTCCCCTCTCTAGGCTGCTGCTAGGCAACAGGGCCCACTGCAAGCTCTCACTGACTCAGAGAGCCAATCAGATCCCAGACCTTACCCTGCAGCAGCAGAAGCCACAGACACTCGGAGCTCAGGAGGATTCAGAGGAGACAGAGTGACCTCACTGATATTTATATCACTCCAGCTATACACCACCATTGATCAGATTCAGGGGGAATAATTTAGGAGGGCTATGGACAAAGTCCTTGCTTGAGTATGTTTTGGACTGTGGGAAAAACCAAGAGAAAACACAAAACCATGGAAAGAACATACAAACTCCACACCATAATCATCGGAATTGGTCCCATGTGAGACAGCAAAGCAAACCGTGCACTAAGCAAGTTGCCATCCACATTATTGTAAGAAATTCCCAGCCGGTACGCCGTACCACCGGGTCGTCCACAATACTGCATTCCGCTGGCTTCGTTCTGTGTGAGGGGAGGAGAGCGCAGCGCAGTGCCTCTCCTGCCCCTCAATTCTCTTGGATGCCCAGTCTCACTCTCCAACGGCGGCGGCGCGGTCAATCTGAATAAGGCACCGGTTTACTAGCCAATCAGAGCTTATGGACCGGCAGCCGCGGCTCCTGATTGGCTGCCGGTCCGCGAGCTCTGATTGGCTAACAAACCGGCGCATCATTTCAGATAGACCCCGCCGCCGTTGGAGAGTGAGACCGGGCATCAAAGAGAATTGAGGGGCAAGAGAAACACTATGCTACGCTCTCCTCCCCTCACATAGAAGAAACAGCCAGCGGTAAGGGGTGGGGGGCAATGAGCACACAGTGGGACAATGTATATCTGCCACAGGGGGGCATTGTATATCTGACACAGTGGGGGCATTGTATATCTGACACTGTGGGGGCATTGTATATCTGACACTGTGGGGGCATTGCATATCTGGCACTGTGGGGGCATTGTATATCTGGCACTGTGGGGGCATTGTATATCTGGCACTGTGGGGGCATTGTATATCTGGCACTGTGGGGGCAATGTATATCTGGCACTGTGGGGGCATTGTATATCTGGCACTGTGGGGGCATTGCATATCTGGCACAGTGGGGGCATTGTATATCTGGCACAGTGGGGGCATTGTATATCTGGCACAGTGGGGGCATTATATATCTGGCACAGTGGGGGCAATGTATATCTGGCACAGTGGGGGCAATGTATCTCTGGCACTGTGGGGGCATTGTATATCTGGCACAGTGGGGGCATTGTATATTTGGCACTGAGGGGGCAATGTTACTTCATCATTGGGCATTGTGTGTGTATATTATATATGTATATTATACACACAATGTCCAGTGATAAAGTAATATGTTGCTCAGAGTCTGGCCCTGCCCCCGATCCCAATTCCCACATTGCAAACGAAAATACAGGCTTTTGCGCATGAACTAGTCATATAAATAGTTTTCACCATCGAATACTTTTGATGTGATGGTTAGTAACCATTGCATCGAAAGTTTCAATGGTAGAACATTGCCATCATATGATGGTTTGCTTTCGATGTCCATCCCTACTCCTGCGGCTTTCTTCGGCTGTCTCTTTTTTTTGGCTGCGCCCTCTGATGGCGGGACAGCGGCGACGGGTGGTGCAGTTTCTGCCATGTTAGCGCAAAATACAGCAACGTCCTAACGACAAGTCACTAAGCTAAACAAAACGACGAAGTTTCTTATATACGACGCCAGCTGTGCTGTGATTGGATGCTGAGAGGGTTGCGTTCTGTGCTCCTATTGGCCGAATGAGCAGCCGTGTAAAATCTTCCCTGTCTGAGAGTTAGGAAGAATCTGCTCTCCCCTTGTGTTTCCCTAGCGCAGAAAAGGAGTCTTTATAGGGCACGAGAGGACCAGCGACCTGGCTCTCTGCACCACACCCGTACTACAAGGACTCCCCTAACCCTCTATGGTCATTGCTGGCCTAGACGCTGCAAATGGAGTGAGGAACAGCCGCTGGCAGCTCACCCACACCAGGCTCGATCTGCCCGGCATGTAACACATCTCTACTTTTCTACGAGGCAAAAAGGTCCCATCGGGGCACTATTCTCACTTACTGGCATTACAGATAATGAAGGTGCTCTAGGGCACAATCTGTGCAGAGGAGGGTGCATTTTAAAACACATAAAAGTGATGTGTGGGCTCTTGTACTCCCGGGTGAGTAGCACAGGCAGGTTGCCTTACAGAGGGATTTGCACTCTTGCCTAGGAAGAATATGTAGGAGAGCCAAGTACAGGTTAATGATGGCTGGAATTCTCCTCGTAGTGAAGAATGCTGATGGTATTTGACCCAAATGTTCATATAACGATCCAAGTAGCTATCCATTTCTGTATATGTATGCAGGATAGCTGTGCCTGTAAGAGAGCTATGGTGACATGGTCCCAATACTTTGAGACTGCTATGAGACAATACTCGGTTGGTGTGTCAGGGGGGGGAGTCAGTGGCATTTCCCATTAGACAAGTGAGGTGGGTCCAGTATGTTTTGCCGGTGGACGGGATGTCGGCTGTCAGTATACCGACAGCGGCATCCCGGGCATTAGAATCCCGATAGACTCCCATGAATCCTCCTAACCCTAACCTTTTCCCTACCCTAACCCTAACCCTCCCTTGTGGGTGACTAACCCTAACCCTTCCCGCTTTGTGGCTAACCCTAACCCTCCCTTTCCCGCTGCCTAAGCCTAACCCTTCCCGCTTGATGCCTGACCCTAACCTCCCCTCCTAAGTGCCTAAATCTAACCCTGTCTCCCCGGTCCCTAATCCTAACTTTCCTGCCTAAACCGGACACCCCCCCCCCCCCCCCCCCCCTTCGCGTCCCGCTGTGAGGACGGTCGGGATGCTGGTGCTGGCTGTCGTAAATGTGATGCTGGCACCCTGAACAATGTCGGTATGTAGACATCGGCATTGCATCCTCCTTCAGTATCCCAGCATTGTTATATTGACCACCAGGATCCCATCAATCGGGAAGCTACCTGCTTCCCATTAAGGCCCGTGCCTAGGGGCGCACTTGGATGTTTGTGTTGGTACTGTCAGCCTAAAATGTGTCAGTAACTGCAAAATATATCCACTCTACTGCATGCTTGCCTCTGGTCAGGACAATAATAAATAGCAGTTTATGGAAGAATGGGAGCAAATAGGAGTAGAATAGGGGGAGATGGGAGAAACAGGAGGTGGAATAGGGGAAGATGGGAGTTGAGTGGGGAGGGGTGCCTAGGAGGGGACAAGAGGATTCGTGAGAGATTGAAAGGTGTGGTTTAAAAAAGACCAAAAGCCCTGCATAATATCTAACAAGCTGGCAGATGATATGCCCAAAATATTAGTCTTTATTTGAAGAGTTATCCCGCCTAGGATATCTAGTCAGAGTGTTGACAGTAACCATGTTGATGTTTACAAAGTTCAACATATTTGGCTAGATGCATCATCGCTTGGAAAGTGATAAAATGGAGAGTGAAAAAGTACCAGCCAATCAGCTCCTAACTGCCATTTTTCAAACACATCCTGTAACATGGAAGTTAGGAGCTGATTGGCTGGTACTTTTTCACTCTCCATTTTATCACTTTCCAAGCGATGATGCATCTGGGCCATTGTCAAGTACCATGTCCACATCCTCAACATGTTGACATGTTCACAATGCCGACACATGAAATATCACCATGTTAAATGCAATGTTCTGAGGATGTCGACAGTTAGGGTTAAGCACTCTCGGAAAGGTTAGGCTGTGTAGTGGGATGGGGTTGTTTAAGGATAGAGGTTAGGATTAGGAATAGGGGGTAGAATACTCACAGATACACCGCAGCAGGGACAACGCCTCCGAAACTGCTCCTTAAGTGACTGCTGGAGCTGCAACCACCAACAGGAGACGTTAAGACATTACTAGATCACCAGGGATGGTTTGTCGCCAGTTCTTCATGTCAACATGTCCTCCTTGTTGACATATTGCATTTTGACATGACAATTGTCGATCAATCTGACCACAATCCAATTCTTTTAGGATGAGTCCACCACCGTGCCAGACATATCATTCAAAATGTTGCTATTGTTATTCTAGCCATTGAACCCTACAAGTGACGGTATTCTACCTCCAAACACGTTCAGAAGACTTGATTACCCACTCTAATTTCTAGGCATGAAAGGGTCATTTAATTTCCACATTTATGACCATTAGCGCTACCTTGCTTTTTTGTGTATTTACCGGTTGGGTCTGACCAACCCTTTGTTGTTTAGCAGCTGTGGTGAACCCCCTCATCTAGCGCCAGTTAACCAATTAGGTGGTATTCCTTTTGATTACCCACTCTAATTTCTAGGCATGAAAGGGTCATTTAATTTCCACATAACGAATGTATTCATGCTGCCTGTACTGTGAACTATACTAGGGGTGGATTAACAGAGGAGGAGAGCCGTGTGCAGACTGTGTGTGGAACCCGTCCTATCTATGGCACCGTAAACTCTGGTGTTATGCCAGAGTCTACAGTGCATGCACAGATCTCCGGAAATGCTGCACCCGTCATGTACCGATGTTTAAACATTACTCCACAGGTTCGTCAGCCATTTTCCCAGTGACTTTTCCCCCGCAGCTGCATTGTTGACTCGGGACTCCGGAGAGGTACGTATTTGAACCTGGGTGCAATGTGTGTGATGTAGGACCATGGACCCATAGGACTGTTTGCACTGTATACACTGTACCCATCATAGAAATGGCAGTGAGCCATACCCACATTGTGGCATGTGCACTGTCCCCTCTGCCCTCAAGCATGCCCTTGTCTCCCCTATTCTTAAAAATCCTTCCCTCGATCCTAACACTCTATCCAACTACCAACCTATCTCTCATCTACCTTTTGACTTTAAACTCCTTGAGCATATTTTCTACAACCGCCTAACTGCCTTTACGTAAAATTTGCAATCACCTTCTTGCTGCCAAATCCAAGGGCCACTACTGTATGCTTATTCTCTTTGAACTCTCTGCTGCTTTTGACAATGTGGACCAGCCTCCACCCCCTACAAATCTTTTACTCCCTCAGTCTGCGTGATACTGACCTCAAAATAGATACGGGAGGCCGTCATTCGGGATGACGGCGGTCAGAAGACTATCAGTGGCATCCTGATGCTGAGAATCCCGACAGGGGAGCAGTAAGTATCAAAACCTTCTTCCCCTACCACCTAACCCTCCCCACCTGCAGCCTAACCCTCCACCTTAGTGCCTAAACACAACCCTCCCTTCCCGCAGCCTAACCCTAACCCTCCACAGCCGTAGCCTAACCTTAATACCCCTTCATAGTGCCTAACTCTAATACTCCCTCCCCAAGCTTAACCCTAACCCTCTCCTCCCACCGAGTAACTATAACCCTCTCCCTAGTGCCTAACCCTAACCTTCCCTCCTGCAGTCTAACCCTCCCCTTCATACTTACATTTGCAATTGTGACCATAGGGATACTGAGTAACGTCAGGATACCGATGCTGGTCTTCTGAGCATCAGCATCCTGATTGCTGGGATCCCAACTACATTAATAATAATAATAATAATAATAATAATAATAATAATGATGATATCCCCTAGAATTACAAGCATTTAATAGAGAGAGAACGTTTGAGAAGGTGTTTGTGTGTCCTGGTGTGGTGGGGGGGAGGACACTGACACATAGAAACATGCTGACACACTGACGTTGACACAGACAGATGCTCACACACAAACACACTTACACAGATACTGACTATTTCACCTTCTCATGATGTGTGTCCCTTGATTCCCCATATGCAGCCATGGGAGAGGAGGCCACAGTGCAAGCCACAGCCACCGAGTGGGAGTGGTGGGTATAGTGTAAGCCACTGCCGCCGGGTGAAACGGGGACAGAGTGGCATCCTATCTGCCTCTGCACACAGCAAAACTGCAAGAGATAGGAGAGACCAGAGAATCACTGCTAGAGATGAAGGAGAGCCGAAGAGTCACTGCAAGAGATAGAGGAGACAGGCTGTAGTGTGGCCGTGAGGAGCAAAATGATCCCTCATGCTGCTGCTGGCTGCTACTAAATGCCCATCTCTGCTAACTGAATCTTAACAGCTCTTTAAACTGCACTTTTAACACCCCACTCCTCCACCCCCACACACACACTCTCTCTGGCTGTGCTGCGCATTGTTTGTAGAGGAGCTGTGTGACCTGCCCTAGCCTGGAAGAGGGCTGCATGGAGGAATCAGGAATAACTTCCCTGCAGCTCTACTAGGAAACCAAACCCTGACCTCCTATCATAGCACAGACTCGTCTTATACAGTGTGCAGGGAGAGGACGCATTGCAAAGTTAGACACACTCACGGGTGATCAGAGCCACCGCCGGCCATAACCTACATATGCTTCCAGTTGCGATTCCAGTTCCTACAGGCTGCTGGTGATCAAGGGATATATTGCTCCAGGGCGCCCCGTGCTAGTACACTGTTTGCCAGGCCCTGGATACCTGGCCCCTTGGTGCGCTCGCTGCCCATGGTCATTTGCCTTGAGGGCAGCAGCCAGCAGACTCTCTTCACTGCGCGGCTCCGGCATGAATGAGTTTCTGCGCATGCGAAGAAGCTCTGATCGCCGAAGCCATGGATATAGGAGATGGCCAAAGTGAAGGGGGAACACGGTGACTGAAGATAACAGTTTTTTGAGTGATCTTTCTAACCAGTGTCTTATACGTATGTTAGAAAGAGTTGCTCCAACAACTCTCCGCCGGGACTATGCTTACCCACAAGTACAGTGCTGTTTCGGTGGGCGTCTGTGTCTAGCATGTCCAGCAGACGTTAACAGGCTGTGGCCGGAGCACGGGAAGAAGGTCAGGCATCGGTTCCGCTTAGCTAGATGGAATACGGACACAGTGCACTGTTTTGGGAGGAGACTACCAAACAGTAGCTGAGGCGGCTGCCACCGCGGGTGCACCAGTGCTAGGCCTTAGGGATCATAGGCTTCAGGAATAGCATGAGGCCGCGATCCCTAGGGTTGATGTCAGCAGGGGGAGTCAGACGCTCTCCTGGTCGCCCATCCCCCTGGTTCATGACCAGTTTCCCCCGAGTCTCCCGCCTAGAACTGTTTCCTCGCTTCCTTCCCAGTTGCTGTGCACGAGGGGACCCGGTCGCAGCATATGCGGCTGTGTGACCGGTGCATCTGTGTTCACTGAAGAGTTTGTGTTCACTATAGGTTCATGGAGCGGCAGTGTACACTAGTAGCATTTGGATCCACTTATCCTTCGCTAACGTATTGATCGATCCTGGAAGCGAGCTGATACTCCCTGTAGCCCATTCTAATGAGTACGGGTTATACAGCACTAAATCTCTATCTACCTTTTGAGTATGAATAGTTAGATAAGTGCCTATTGCATATGAGTCTTTATACATTTACTGTTGTTTATTTCGCATTGTGTCTGAATACGTCAGATCCATTTAAACATGATCAGTAATATGTTCTCTTACATACTGTACTTAAAAATGTGTTTGTAGTTAATGATGTGCTCATATTGCTAATTATACTAATGTATAACATGTGACTGACTGCTAGTGTGATAGCTGACTTTACTATATGTCTGTCAGTTTGTTTTTCTGATCCTCAATGCTGGTGCATGGGTAGGGTCAGATTGTATGTCACTTTAGAAAGTTTAAAATGATTACAGTAACAAATTGTGTAGTACACTGTGAAAGTGCTGATTATTTATCATGTCTAAGAGTGGCAAGGGTGAGGAAGGTACACTCACAGCAACACCAACACTCATATCATGTTTGTCTTGCAAAACTCTATTATCTTCTCAGGATTTGGTTCAGGATGGTTTGTGTGCAAATTGTTTTAGTTTTCAGCAAAATACAAGGCAATCCAGGTACAACGTCAGGTACAGATAGATCCACCTTGGGCTATGTTTGCACAGACCTTATCCAGTATAGCTGAACGGATAATTCCTACAGCTTCTGTACCAGGAATAGGTTACACTATTAACCCTTACATGCAGCTCCCTACCTAAGGTATATCACTTCCACCAGCAGCTTCTCAAAAGAAACAAGCTGATAAACCGATGGTAAGTAAATCTTCACCATTTACAGGCTACACATGAGGCAGAGGAGGATTCATCGGAGGATGAAAGCTCAATTAATTCTACTTCGGCATACGAAGAGGAAGAAGAAGGTCTCAGCTCAGAGGATATAGCTGAGTTAATGAAAGCAATGAAAGGCATTCTATTCTTAGAGGATTCAGCAGAGCCTGTGTTAAAAACCAAGGCACCTGTGTTTAAACATCCCAAAACAGTTTAAACCGAGTTTCCAGGGTCAGATCAGCTGACGGAAATCATGGAAGAGGCTTGGGCTACACCCATTAAGAAATTTAGAATTCCTAAAAAATGGGATTCCAATTATCCTCTTCCAGCTGGGGATTGTTTAAAAAGGGAGGTGGCTCCTAAAGTAGCATGTTATTCGATTAGCGCAAAAATCTATATTATCTTTGCCTTCAACATCATTAAATGATGTCACAGATAGGAGAGTGGATGGGTTTCTAAAAACCATATTTTCCCTGTCTGGGTCAGTCATAAGGCCAGCCATGTCTTCAGCTTGGATGGCAAAGGCAGTGGCTGCCTGGGCTGATACATTAGAGGGGGATTTTTCTGTAGCTTCTAGAGAGCTAAAATCCCATATAACTCATATAAACAGGCTGCAATATTCTTGGAAGAAGCAGCTTTAGATATGGGTACTATTGCCTCCAGGGCATCAGCTTCAACAATAGCTGCTCGCAGAGCAGTCTGGTTACGTACGTGGATAGCTGATTCAGAACCTAAGAAGGTTTTGGAATATTTGCCTTTTTCTGGAAATATTCTTTTTGGTAAAGAATTGACAGATATTCTGGAGTCAGAAGCAGACTCCAAAAAGGTCAAGTTTCCTTCCACATACAACTTCAAACCTAAATTTCCGGCTTTTCGGCCCTTTTGGTCTCAAGGAAAAGCTAGGGGGAAAAGAGGTCGCAAGCAGCCCCAATACAACAAGTCTGGTAAGTCAAAAAAGCATTGGGCTACCAGAGGGCCGCCTTCCAAATCAAACGACAAGCCATCAGCCTGATGGTGCAGGCCTCCACCTGGGTGACCCCACAGGGTAGGAGGCCGACTTCTTTAGTTTGCGGTGAGGTCAGAGGCTGGTGAGGCACTACAGCCATAATGTCCGCCTGTGACAGGACGGTCCCGTACGAGAGCACTCGCCGCTTTCGCGTCCCGTCTCCTGCGCACAGAATGGAGGGTCAGGTCACACGAGGCCTGACCACATAGGGGATTCCCGCTTACCGTCAGTAACCGCCTGTTACTGACTCCACCCACTGCGTTGTGGGCGGGTTTATGCTGCCACCACCAAACTCCTAACCTGCCGTGGCGTTTGGAACCACGGTTCTGCTCTGTATGTGCCGACGCACTGCCTTACCACACCTGTGTGGTGTTGACGAATCCCCACTAGCCACTTGCTATGCCTCTACCGGTAGCTGGCGGAAGGTGGAACTAGGAGACGTTAGGTGCTTCCCTGGACAGCCGGAGGACGGGGCTATGTTTGGCATAACCCTGTAGGTCACAAGATGAAGCAATCTTCTTGAGGCAGATGAGATGTTTATTTGCTCAATAATAGCCTTAAAAAAGACTCTTCCCTATTGCTAGGGGCAACAGCATACAGCAAGATGTTCCAGCAGAATAAAGATGGTACAAATACAAATCTGGAGGCACGCTGTCACGATCCGGGTATCTGGACGCCATTATTTACCTTTCAGGTGTCTCCTAAGGCTGTCCCAGCGTCCTAGGCCTGGTTCCCAGCTGTGATGCAAGCATTCATATGTCATATCTTATCTCTGCTGATCCGAGGATATTCTTCCTCAATGCCCGGGCGACTGGCATGGCGTCACCTGCCGGCGGGGCCTCGGGGCATCATCTCCATATTCCTAATGCATACAGGGTATGTGGCACTCCTCACCTACTGCAGCCGCGGCCGTCCATGCTGAAGGTTGAGACGCAAGTCGGCGTTCTCTATGTTCACCGCCGCCATTACAGAGGAATCTCCATGTGGTGAATACAAACAGCTTTCCCTCCACAGGCCGCTATGGGCGCAGCCATCTTAGTTCCAGTCACATGATCCTGACCTCCAATCCATAGCTCTGCTGAAGTCTGTATAATTAAGTCATCCAATCCCTTTACACCTAAGGGTATAAAGGGACTGAGCCTGCACTAGGAAATCGTCAGTGCTTTGGTTGTCAAACCTTGTTTCCAGTCTCTCTCTCTCCTGTGGTTATTTTGTTCCAGGTTTCCAGCTCCTGTCTCCAGTTACCACTAAGAGACCCGCACCAGCTTACCACCTTGTGGTGCAGCCTGACTCTGCAGTCTTCTATGACTACTCCAGCTTCCAGCTACAGATCCATCTGCTTCCAGCGGTCAGCTTCAAGCAGTATTCAGCTTTCTTCAAGTGCCGGTGCTTCTCCAGCGGATACCTACATACCAGCGGTATCCGCAACCCATCGGTACCTGCATATCATCATTTCCTATATCCTCGCTCCCTAGCTTCATTCTACTACCTGGCTGGTTCCATCCAGCATCCACTCCGTGTTATCTACCTGGCTGGTTCCATCCAGCATCCACTCCGTGTTTTCAACACCTGGCTGGTTCCATCCAGCATCCACAGCAGTCCTCTCAGCTACAGTGTTACCAGCTTCAAGCGCTACATCTACTGGTGTGTTCCTCGGCTACTCTCACTACCACGGACGGGTCTGGTAAGGACATTCCATCACTGGGACATTAAGAACTGTACCTTATCCTACCAGTACCCTGTGGCTCTTGCCAAGCTTATAGTGATCCAGGAACTGTTTTATTTTATCTACTGCATATCTATATTCATTTACCACTGCTGTGAATACAGAGTTCTGTTAATAAACTTTTATTGACTTTTAAATCCTGGTTATCATGGTCACGCCTTCGGGCAATCTTCCTACACCATACTTACATGTCTAGGGGTCTGATTAAACCTCCCAAGTTTAGTTTCACCTCAGCCCCTACAACTGAGGCTTCCTCCCGTCAGCTCAGGCCCTCAGTTGTGACAGTAAGCACTGACCATATGAATCCAGCCGGAGACCAGGATCAAGCGGCCAGGCCGATGCAAGAACTGGCAGCCAGACTCGAACATCAGGAGGCTGCACAAGGCTACATCATCCGCTGTCTCCAGGATCTCTCTACTCGGCTGGATGGGATCCAAACAACCCTCCGTGGATCAGGCGCGTCCGGTGCGTCCACCACAGTGACACCAGCTGTAACCCCACCCACCTTGCCCATTTCTGCTCCACGTCTTCATCTTCCAACGCCAGCAAAATTTGGTGGATCTCCAAGATCTTGCAGGGGATTTCTCAATCAATGTGAAATTCATTTCGAGCTACAACCTGGCAGTTTCCCTAGTGATCGCACTAAAATTGCCTATATCATTTCCCTCCTCAGTGGCTCAGCCCTTGATTGGGCATCACCTTTATGGGAGAAATCCGATACCCTGTTGTCCTCATATACTGACTTTGTAACGACATTCAGGCGCATCTTCGACGAGCCAGGCCGGGTAACTTCAGCTTCGTCTGAGATTCTCCGTTTATGCCAAGGAGCGCGTACTGTGGGACAGTACCTAATACAGTTCAAGATCCTAGCATCCGAACTGGCGTGGAACAACGAGTCCCTGTATGCTGCATTCTGGCACGGCTTATCAGAAAGCATCAAGGACGAATTAGCTACCAGAGACTTGCCCTCTAAGTTGGATGAGCTAATATCTCTATGTACAAAAGTTGATCTACGGTTTAGAGAAAGAGCAACTGAGCGGGGAAGGTCTTCTACTCCAAAATCTTCTGCTACTCCTCCTCGTCAACCGTCTCCATCCAAAGATGAGCCCATGCACATTGGTCGTTCCCGTCTATCTCCAGCTGAGCGTTGAAGACGTCTTTTTGAGTCCCTCTGTCTTTACTGTGCAGCTCCGTCTCATGCAATCAATGCCTGTCCCAAACGTCCGGGAAACTTCAAGTCCTAGCTCGCCAAGGAGAGGGCCGGCTAGGAGTAATGCTCTCCTCTCCATCTCCTCATGATTGTAATCTCCCAGTCTCGCTTCAAATTGCTCAACGTTATAGGAACGTCATTGCCCTCCTAGATTCCGGAGCAGCTGGGAATTTCATAACTGAAGCATATGTTAAGCGGTGGTCCCTACCCACTGAGAGACTTTCCTCGTCCATTTCTTTAAATGCCGTGGATGGCAGTAAGATTTTTGACGCAGTTATTTCTTTAAGAACTCTACCAGTTCGTCTGAGAGTAGGAGTTCTTCATTCAGAATTTATTTCCTTTTTGGTGATTCCAAGAGCCACACATCCAGTGGTTTTGGGCCTTCCATGGCTTCGTCTCCATAACCCATCTATTGACTGGATGACTACGCAAATACTGGCATGGGGTCCTTCCTGTACTGAGTCCTGTCTGTCCAAAGTACTCCCTGTTTGTTCTTCCTCCTCCAGGTCGTCTGATGTTCCACCTCCTCCGTATCAAGACTACACGGATGTGTTCAGTAAAGCTTCTGCTGATATCCTTCCTCCTCATAGAGAATGGGACAGTCCAATCGATCTCATCCCAGGGAAGGTTCCACCTCGAGGCCGAACTTATCTGTTATCTTTACCAGAGACGCATTCCATGGAAGAATATATTAAGGAGAATCTGGCGAAGGGTTTCATCCGACCTTCTTCCTCCCCAGCTGGCGCAGGTTTCTTCTTCGTTAAGAAGAAAGACGGTGGCCTGCGGCCATGCATCGACTACAGAGGCTTGAACGACATTACCGTCAAGAACCGATATCCTTTACCCTTGATTACCGAACTCTTCGATAGAGTTAGTGGAGCAACCATCTTCACGAAATTGGATTTGAGGGGTGCCTACAATCTTATCCGGATCCGAGAGGGTGACGAGTGGAAGACCGCCTTTAACACCCGTGATGGACATTATGAATACCTTGTCATGCCTTTCGGATTAAGTAATGCTCCAGCTTACTTCCAGTATTTCGTGAACGAGATCTACAGAGACATCTTATATCGTCATGTCGTTGTTTATCTAGATGATGTACTTATCTTTGCCAATAATCTAGAGGAACATCGTTTCTGGGTAAAGGAAGTTCTGTCCCGTCTCCGTGTCAATCATCTCTATTGCAAATTAGAGAAGTGTGTTTTTGAAGTCAAGTCCATTCTGTTTCTAGGCTACATTGTGTCCGGTTCCGGACTAGAAATGGATCCTGAGAAACTACAAGCAATCCAGAATTGGCCGATACCTGTAACCCTCAAAGGGGTCCAGAGGTTTTTAGGATTCGCCAATTACTACAGAAAGTTTATACGAGACTTTTCCACCATTGTGGCGCCTATCACTGCGTTGACCAAGAAGGGTGCTAATCCGTCCAAGTGGTCTGAAGAAGCTATGCAAGCTTTTCATCTATTAAAGCAACAATTCATCTATGCTCCGGTTTTGAAACAGCCCGACATCAATTCTCCTTTCATCCTTGAGGTGGATGCCTCTTCCGTTGGAGTAGGGGCGGTGTTTTCCCAGAGAGCTAAAGATGGTCATCTACATCCTTGCAGTTTCTTCTCCCGGAAGTTCTCCCCAGCTGAGCGCAACTATGCCATTGGCGATCAGGAGTTGCTGGCAATCAAACTCGCTCTGGAGGAGTGGAGGTACCTGCTGGAGGGAGCTTCTCATTCGGTCACTATACTTACCGATCACAAGAATCTTTTATATTTGAAAGGCGCACAATGTCTTAATCCTCGTCAGGCCAGATGGGCACTTTTCTTTTCCAGGTGCGACTTTAAACTCCAGTTCTGTCCGGGCTCTCAGAATCGCAAGGCCGATGCCCTTTCCCGCTCTTGGGAGCAAGAAAATGAGTCAGAGTCTTCTGACAAGCATCCTATTATCAATCCGTTGGCATTCTCCACGGTAAGGATGGACTCTACGCCCCACCAGGGAAAAGTTTTGTGAAGCCGGTGTTAAGGAAGAAGCTCATGCATTGGGCACATGCTTCCCGCTTTGCCGGACATACAGGCATTCAGAAAACCCTTGAGTTTATCTCTAGGTCTTATTGGTGGCCAACTCTGAAGAAGGACGTCATGGAGTTTATTGCATCTTGTCCAAAGTGTGCTCAACACAAAGTATCCCGCCAGTCGCCTGCGGGGCAACTGGTTCCATTATCTGTTCCCCGTCGACCGTGGACCCATTTGTCAATGGACTTTGTTACAGATCTGCCTATGTGCAACAAGTTTAACACCATCTGGGTAGTGGTTGACCGGTTTACCAAGATGGCACATTTCATTCCTCTCACCGGTCTTCCGTCAGCTTCCAAGTTGGCTCAAGTATTCATTCAAGAGATCTTCCGACTACACGGTCTTCCCGAGGAGATCATCTCTGATAGAGGAGTACAATTTGTAGCCAAATTCTGGCGAAGTTTGTGTCAAGTTCTCCAAGTCAAATTAAAGTTCTCTACAGCTTACCATCCTCCGACCAATGGTCAAACTGAGAGGGTAAATCAGGACTTGGAGGCCTTCCTCCGCATCTATGTGTCTTCCTCACAAGATGACTGGGTTCAACTCCTTCCCTGGGCCGAGTTCAGCCATAACAATCAATATCATTCCTCATCTTCTTCAGCACCATTCTTCATCAACTATGGATTCCACCCTAAAGTTCTAGAATTCCAGCCGCTTCCAGCAACTTCTGTACCAGCAGTGGATATCACCTTACGCCAGTTTTCAAATAACTGGAAAAATGTGCGAGCGGCTCTGCTCAAAGCATCGTCTAGATACAAGACGTTTGCAGATAAGAAGCGTAGGGCAGTTCCTGCTCTCAAAGTGGGTGATCGTGTGTGGTTGTCTACGAAGAATTTGAGGTTGAGAGTTCCCAGCATGAAGTTTGCGCCTCGTTACATCGGTCCTTTTCAAATTGAACAAGTCATCAATCCTGTTGCTTACAAACTCCAGTTACCCCCATTCTTGAAAATTCCTAGGACATTCCATGTTTCCCTTCTGAAACCGCTGATTCTGAATCGATTCCATTCTGCACTACCTTCGGCTCCTAAAGTCCAGACTCAACGGGGAGTTGAGTATGAAGTTTCCAAGATTCTGGATTCACGCTTCCGCTATGGTCAGTTACAATATCTCATTGACTGGAAGGGCTATGGTCCTGAAGAGCGCTCTTGGACCAATGCTTCAGATGTCCATGCTCCTGCCTTGGTCCGGAATTTCCACTCTAAATTTCCTCAGAAGCCTAAGAAGTGTCCTGGGGCCACTCTTAAAGGGGGGGGGGTGCTGTCACGATCCGGGTATCTGGACGCCATTATTTACCTTTCAGGTGTCTCCTAAGGCTGTCCCAGCTTCCTAGGCCCGGTTCCCAGCTGTGATGCAAGCATTCATACGTCATATCTTATCTCTGCTGATCCGTGGATATTGTTCCTCGATGCCCGTGCGACTGGCATGGCGTCACCTGCCGGCGGGGCCTCGGGGCATCATCTCCATATTCCTAATGCATACAGGGTATGTGGCACTCCTCACCTACTGCAGCCGCGGCCGTCCATGCTGAAGGTTGAGACGCAAGTCGGTGTTCTCTATGTTCACTGCCGCCATTACAGAGGAATCTCCGTGTGGTGAATACAAACAGCTTTCCCTCCACAGCCCGGTATGGGCGCAGCCATCTTAGTTCCAGTCACATGATCCTGACCTCCAATCCATAGCTCTGCTGAATTCTGCATAATTAAGTCATCCAATCCCTTTACACCTAAGGGTATAAAGGGACTGAGCCTGCACTAGGAAATTGTCAGTGCTTTGGTTGTCAAACCTTGTTTCCAGTTTCTCTCTCTCCTGTGGTTATTTTGTTCCAGGTTTCCAGCTCCTGTCTCCAGTTACCACTAAGAGACCCGCACCAGCTTACCACCTTGCGATGCAGCCTGACTCTGCAGTCTTCTATGACTACTCCAGCTTCCAGCTACAGATCCATCTGCTTCCAGCGGTCAGCTTCCAGCAGTGTTCAGCTTTCTTCAAGTGCCGGTGCTTCTCCAGCGGATACCTACATACTAGCGGTATCCGCAACCCATCGGTACCTGCATATCATCATTTCCTATATCCTCGCTCCCTAGCTTCATTCTACTACCTGGCTGGTTCCATCCAGCATCCACTCCGTGTTATCTACCTGGCTGGTTCCATCCAGCATCCACTCCGTGTTTTCAACACCTGGCTGGTTCCATCCAGCATCCACAGCAGTCCTCTCAGCTACAGTGTTACCAGCTTCAAGTGCTACATCTGCTGGTGTGTTCCTCGGCTACTCTCACTAACACGGACGGGTCTGGTAAGGACATTCCATCACTGGGACATTAAGAACTGTACCTTATCCTACCAGTACCTTGTGGCTCTTGCCAAGCTTATAGTGATCCAGGAACTGTTTTATTTTATCTACTGCATATCTTTATTCATTTACCACTACTGTGAATAGGGAGTTCTGTTAATAAACTTTTATTGACTTTTAAATCCTGGTTGTCATGGTCACGCCTTCGGGCAATCTTCCTACACCATACTTACATGTCTAGGGGTCTGATTAAACCTCCCAAGTTTAGTTTCACCTCAGCCCCTGTAACTGAGGCTTCCTCCCGTCAGCTCAGGCCCTCAGTTGTGACACACGCAGGCCTCCTTTTTATGTCAATTTTCCACACGGTACCACAGGGGGGTAAGCCCTCCCTGTCTACTCCAACCAATCAGGTTATCACACAAAATATAAATAAATTACATTTTCCAAGGATGTAAGTAAGTGCAAAAAACAATATCCTCCTTCCTGTCACCCAGACAACGTTTGGTATCAGATTAACATTCACTATTGATAAATGTATCACATAGCTTCAAAATACAAATGTTTATGTCTCATTCACATCTCCAGGCAAACCCAGTGTTTGGGATTACAACAGGAAAGGCTATACAACACATCAAACAGTCTTCCTTCCTGCATCTGCCATTCAGGGTTCGTATATCAATTAAATCATTACATGAAACAGGTTCCAAGCCCAGAACTACTTTACATATGGGATAAGGAGATTCCCCATCAGTAACATCCCTCTCTAAGGAACTTACACATCAAAATGTTTTGTCATTCACACCTCTCTGCTAGGACAGGGCCATTAGCATGCCACTTCCTACTGACAGGAGATGATTATTCAGACATCTATAGTAAGTGCATTTTTCCTTTAAAATACAGGTGACCACATCTTATATATAAATATAGTTAAACATGCATTCCTGCAGTTGTGCACAGAGCACTACATATGACATGTTAAGACACATCATTAAACATACTTTTAAACAGTCTGCGCCCAGCGCCGTAAGTACATTTACAGTGACGCCAAGCGCCTATTGTCCGCAACATGGTGCCGAGCACTAGGGGTTAACCCCTTCAGTGCTGCAGCGCCCATTGTCCACGTGGGCTGGAGGTCTCTCCGGCCACACCGCCGAATCCTGCCGATGACCCCTACCACCGCCGAGCCAATGCCCGCTACTGCCTCTGAGCCGATGCCTACTGCCACCGCCAATGGCTTACAAACTTGCCCACCATCAACTGACCCAGCCCTCCGCCACTAATTTGCATCTCAATCCGATGCCGCCAATGCCTGCTGCCTGCCTGCTCATCATACTTGTGATATATTGTACATTTTTATAGAAAAAAAAATAAAAATTAGTGTTTGGGAAGGGAGTGGGAAGAGGACATGAATGCAATTTTGTTGTCCAGGGCTTCCATTAACTTAATGGAGAAGGGTCTGAATGGGTTAAAAAATGTAAAAAAAAATGTGTATGGTCCCCCTTCCTAAGTATAACCAGCCTCGGGCTCTTTGAGCCGGTCCTGGTTGTTTAAATACTGGGGAAAAATTGGACAGGGGTTCCCCGTATTTAGACAACTAGCACCGGGCTCTTAGACCGGTCCTGGTTCCAAAAATACGGGGGACAAAAGATGTAGGGGTCCCCCATATTTTTAAAACCAGCACCGGGCTCCACTAGCCAGGGACATAATGCCACAGCCGGGGGACACGTTTATGTAGATCCCTGCGGCCGTGGCATTACCCCCCCCCCAACTAGTCACCCCTGGCCGGGGTTCCCTGGAGGAGTGGGGACCCCTTAAATCAAGAGGTCCCCCCCTTCAGGCACCCAAGGGCCAGGGCTGAAGCCCGAGGCTGTCCCCAGCACCCCTGGGTGGTGGGTGCCGGGCTAATAGCCATAAGTGTGTATAAAAAAGAATATTGTTTATTGTCGTGGAACTACAAGGCCCAGCAAGCCTCCCTGCTTGCTGGTACTTGGAGAACCTCAAGTACCAGCATGCGGGGAAATAGATGGCCCGCTGGTACCTGTAGTTCTACAACAACAAAAATACCCAAATAAAAACACAACACACACACCGTGTAAGTAAAAATTTATTTACCTACATCCCACGCCGGTCACGTCCACTTGTCCATGTAGAATCCAATAGGTGGTTCCTGTAAAAATGAGAGAGAGATTACTTACCTACATCCCACGCCGGTCACGTCCACTTGTCCAGTAGAATCCAACAGGGCCGGTACCTGTAAAAATGAAAATTATACTTACAAACAAAGTAATCCACAGGAAGAGAGAGAGAAATTAATGAATATTATACACTCGCTGACGTGGGAGGACGTTAGAGCACAGACAGGGGAGAGTGCTGCAGATAGCTGGGATGATGGAGCAGGCACCCCCGATAGTTGTGAGCCTAGTAGCTATACCCCTAGTAGCTTTGCCCCCTGTAGCAGTGCCCCCAGTAGCAGTGCCCCGAGTAGTTGTGACCCCTGTAGTTGTGCCCCCAGTCGCTGTGCCCCTTGTAGCTGTGCCCCCTGTAGCTTTGCCCCTTGTGGCTGTGCCCCCCATAATTGTGACCCCTGTAGCTGTGCCCGTTGTAGCTGTGCCCCTTGTAGCAGTGCCCTGAGTAGTTGTGCCCCCAGTCACTGTGGCCCCTGTAGCTGTGACCCCAGTCGCTGTGCCCCCAGTAGTTGTGACCCCAGTCGCTGTGCCCCTTGTAGCTTTGCCCCCAATAGCTGTGCCCCCTAGCTGTGCCCCGAGTAGTTGTGCCCCGTCGCTGTGCCCCCTGTAGCTTTGCCCCCAGTAGCTGTGACCCCAGTCACTGTGCACCCTGTAGCCTTGCCCCCAGTAGCTGTGACCCCAGTAGCTGTGACCCCTGTAATTGTGCCCCTAGTTGCTGTGCCCCTTATAGTTGTGCCCCTTTTAGTTGTGCCCCCCAGTTGCTGTGCCCCTTGTAGTTGTGCCCCCCAGTTGCTGTGCCCCTTGTAGTTGTGCCCCCCAGTTGCTGTGCCCCTTGTAGTTGTGCCCCTTTTGCTGTGCCCCTTATAGTTGTGCCCCTGTTGCTGTGCCCCTTGTTGTTGTGCCCCCCAGTTGCTGTACCCCTTATAGTTGTGCCCCTGTTGCTGTGCCCCTTGTAGTTGTGCCCCCCAGTTGCTGTGCCCCTTGTAGTTGTGCCCCTATTGCTGTGCCCTTGTTGCTATGCCCCTTGTTGTTGTGCCCCTGTTGCTGTGCCCCTTATAGTTGTGCCCCTGTTGCTGTGCCCCTTATAGTTGTGCCCCTGTTGCTGAGCCCCTTGTTGTTGTGCCCCCCAGTTGCTGTGCTCCTGTTGCTCTGCCCCCAACACAAACACATAAAAAAAAACCACACACATACTTACCGCTCCTGCAGCGCTGTCCTCCGTCTCCGTCCGCCGGCTCGTCTCTGCTGTACTATGGGAGAGACATCATGACTCATGACATCTCTCCCATAGTAGCGCCGCTCAGACACCAGGGGTCAATTATGACCTCTGGTGTCAGTCAGCGGCGCTGGCTGCGGCGGGCTCCTACACAGCCCACGGCGCCTGCTGCAGCTGGGAAGGGGGCTCGCTAGTGATTGGACAGCGGATCCAGCACTGGATCCGCTGGGACAATCACATCTGGGGCACTGACAGGGGCGTGCATTCATCGGGGCTGAATGCACGCCCCTGTCATTGCGGCACCAGTATAGGTGCCGCTTCCCCATTCATTTTCAATGGGCTTTCACAGCCCATTGCTGCGCCCCGCCCCCTGCCCGCCCCCCGCTGCCCGGACTTTTAGTGTTAGCAGCGGGAGGCACCTCTCCCGCTGCCTCCCAGCTGTCCCTCACAAGCAGCCACAGGGGGGGAGAATTATTAAAAGAATAAAAAAAGATATTTATAACAGACTGTGTTATAAATATCTTATTTTTATTATTTTAATCATTATGACAGGGGAGGCACTGCCTCCCCTGATTGCACGTCCCTGGTTTGCACAGATCTGGCAGCAGTCTACAACAGATGCCTGGGTGCAGGAAGCGGTATCTCTAGGTTCAAGAAGCATCCTCCTCAAAGGTTTTTTTGTACCAGCCCGTCTTGGGTAGAGACAAAGACCAGGGCTTTGCAATAAGCAGTTCAGAAATTGCTTCAGTCAGGAGTAGTCATTCCAGTTCCCCCTGCACAATGAGGACAGGGTTTTTACTCAAACCTGTTTTTGATTCAGAAGCCAAATGGGTCATTTCGGCACATTCTCAATCTCAAAATGCTAAACAAATACATTTGGGTACCTCGGTTTTACATGGAGACGTTCCGTTCCATAGTCTTGGCCATGGAGCCAGGGGATTATATGGTATCCCTGGATATACAGGATGCTTACCTACATGTTCCTATAGCACTGTCTCATCAGTGTTATCTCAGGTTCGCTACCCTCCAACAGCATTTTCAGTTCCAGGCCCTACCCTTTGGGTTAGCCACAGGCCCCAGAGTATTTACCAAGATTGTGGTGGTTATGGCATCTTATCTCCGCCAGCAGGGGATAGTAATTTTTCATTACCTCGACAATCTTTTAATCCTGGCACAGTCCCAGGAATTGCCCCTATGTCTGCAGAGGCACGGGTGGCTCATAGAATGGGCAAAATCATCTCAAGTTCCGTCACAATGGATTACTCACTTGGGGGCTGTACTGGATTCAGATCTGCAGAGAGTATTTTTTACCTCGGAACAAGATATCCAAGGTTCATTCAAGGATTCAAAATTTGCTACACAGTAAACAGTATCCATTCATGCAACAATGCAAGTGATGGGTTTGATGGTGTCAACATTCGACATGGTGGAGTATGCACAATTCCACTCAAGGCTTCTGCAGCGTCTGATTCTTGCCAAATGGAATGGATTACATCAGACAATAAAAACACAGACTATGGTACTTTCGATAAAAGTAAGAAGGTCATTAGCCTGGTGGCTACAGACATCCCCTCTGGACAATGGGAGACCCTTTTGGATATCAGATTGGGAAATTCTGACAACAGATGCCAGTCTCCAGGGCTGGGGAGCAGTGTCCGAAAGGTTGTGTTTCCAGGGGCGATGGACCAGAGAAGAAAGTTGCCTGCCAATAAATGTGTTGGAACTTTGGGCCATATACATGGCACTGATTCAGGCAAAGGACATTCTTCGAGGAAAACCAGTCCAGATCCGCTCGGATAATGTGACGGCGGTAGCGTACCTCAACCATAAGGGAGGAACTCACAGCCAAAAAGCAATGAAGGAGGTAAGTCACATACTAAAGTGGGCAGAACTTCATCATCCAGCCTTGTCCGCAGTGTTCGTTCAGTGACTCCTAAACTGGGAAGCGGACTTTCTCAATTGACACACCATTCATGCAAGCTAATGGGCTCTATACCCGGAGGTCTGCCAGACTCTAGTAGACAAATGGGGGTTGCCAGAGATAGCTCTCATGGCGTCCCATCTGAACAACAAAGTGCTCGCATACGGGTTAAGAACAAAGGATCCCAGAGCAATCTTTGTGGACACCTTGTCGGTGAGATGGGTCTTTCGTCTGGCTTATGTGTTTCCTCCAATCACCCTATTACCCAGGGTGGTGAGAAAGATAAAGCAAGGAAAGGGTGCCGTGATACTAATAGCTCCGGCTTGGCCCAGAAGGCATTGGTATACGGATCTGCAGATAATGTCAATGGATGCTTCATTTCTGCTCCCTCAACGTCCAGACCTTCTGTCGCAGGGTCCTTGTTATCACAGACATCTGTATCAACTGTCTTTGATGGCGTGGCTCTTGAAACCTCTATCCTGAAGTCAAGAGCATTCTCACAACAGATAATTCAAACAATGCTTATAGCAAGGAAACCTTCCTCAGCTCATATTTATCACCAAATATGGCAAACCTATATTCATTGGTGCAGTAAAGGAAAGGTGGACCCTAAATCTTTCAGAGTTTCCAGGGTCTTAGCATTCCTTCAGGCAGGAATGGATAAAGGTTTGAAGGTGGCTTCCATGAGAGTGCAAGTGTCGTCATTGACTATATGGTTTCAAAAGAAAATTGCCAATTTACAGGATGAACGTACTTTTTTCCAGGGAATGCTGCGCATTCAACCTCCGTTTGTTCCGCTTACAGTGCCGTGCGACTTATGTTTAATTCTGAAAGCCCTTCAAGTTGCTCCATTTGAACCACTTAATAAAGTGGATCTTAAGTGGTTGATAGCTAAAGTTATCTTTCTACTGACTATGGCATCATCTAGAAGAGTATCAGATTTAGGGGCATTGTCATGTCATTCACCATTTCTGATTTTTTTATCCAGATAGAGCAGTTCTCAGAACTAGATCTGGGTATCTTCCTAAGGTCTAAATTCCACCTTAATGATAAATTGTAGTTCAGGCTTTTCAGGTACTGGGACTTTCTGTGGAAGATGCATCGCTGGACGTGGTCCATGCATTAAGGACCTACAGTATGTGGATCGTACCAGTGCCATCAGAAATACAGATTCTCTTTTCATTCTCTACGGATTTCACAGGAGAGGATGGCCTGCTAGTAAACAAACGCTGGCAAGATGGCTTTGGATGACGATTTCAGAAGCATATTCCCAGGCTGATCTCCCTGTTCCGGCTAATGTCTCTGCTGACTCTACTTGTAAGGTAGGTCACTCATGGGCAGCACAGCATGGTGCTTCAGCAGAACAGATATGTAAGGCAGCCACATGGTCTTCCATTAACACGTTCATTAGACATTATGCCTTGGATACCTTTGCCTCTCCTGACGCTGAATTTGGCCGAAGGGTTCTCCTGTCTAATCAGGAGCGTCCCCACCAATAAATTGCTTTGAGAAATCCCATTGTTATCCCGTGGATAACCTGTGGACCCTGCCGGAGAAATATACGTTATGGTAAGAACTTACCGTTGATAAATGTATGTCTCCTAAGTCCACAGGATCCACAGGGATCCCACCCTGACGCACCTGATTTGAGGATCCTTTTAGTCACTAACATCTTCCTTCTTGTATGGAAGGGTGTGCATATGTGTTCTTCTGGCCTGATCAGGGCTCTACATGATGCTCCTTCCTTGTGCTTTGGAATACAACTGATTTGCCTGAGCCAGGAGGTGGGGATATATGGACGGGCCCGTTGCATGCTGGGAGGCCGGAAAGCTTTGATCGACTGGTGCCAATCCGCTGTCGCTTCATCATATCCCATTATTATCCTGTGGATCCTGTGGACTTAGGTGAAATACCGTTATCAATGGCAAGTTCTTACCATAACGTATATTTTCGACTCCACCCTTTTCTTCAAACCAAACATTCAACAGAGAGCGTCTTCTACTGACTGGTCATCTGTTGACAGGATTAATGGAACCTCTTCTTAAAGTATATGGGTTTGCTGAGGTGACTCCTTGCAATCCCACATATCACTGTGAACCAAAGATTTTACCATGTATTGTTCTGGGCCAGGGCTGGCCAAACTGGTCCTCGAGATCTACCAACAGTTCACATTTTCCAAGCCACCTAGCTAGTGTACAGGTGTAGTCATTACTAATTAAGATGTGCTGCATTCATTCCTAACTGACAATTCTACAGATCTCCAGGAGGCCTGGAAAACATGAACTGTTGGTAGATCTCGAGGACCGGTTTGGCCAGCCCTATTCTGGGCTATCTTCAAAGTGTTCCTAGGTCACATTGCGATATATGCCACCCAGTTAATGCCATTGTGTACCTGATGGGTGGAAGATCTACAGTCATCGAAAAGAGATGAGATCCTGGCTCTTGTCTTACTGGCGCAAATTCTGATAAAACTGGCTACGGAAATCGGAGAGTGGACGGCTGACCACAAATCCTCCTCCTAACCAACAAAACTATAGCAGCCACTATATAGGGCAATCCAAGTGAGCTACTAGGTCAAAGCAGGTACTTCCATTTTTATCAATCCTGCCAACTGTAACGCTGTGGGCCTTTTCCTGGGGGCCTGATCCATACTTACCAGGTAACATGTTGTCATGATGACCCTTAATCCTTCCCGTAAGATATACCCTGTAGTGCCATAGGTGATAACTGCTTTTGATGTGAATGGGGTGATTATTATTATTATTATTATTATTATTATTATGTTATGCATACTTCTACTGGATACTAACTAACTATTTGGATGGGGGGGGGGGGGGCATGGAATGGAGTCATCATAAAAACTGCATGATATTAAGCAAATACATGTTTTTAAATTGTCAAAATTTCCAGTGTTGACATTCATAATGTTTACAGCACAATGCTAACAGTTATGAGGTTGACATTGCTAAAACGTCTACATTAAACATGTCGACATGTGTAGAATGTCATCATGTTCACAGGTGAAGTGCCGACAAGCTGCATGGACTGTCATCGGAGGCTTAGGCAGGAGGCTAGAGTTAGTGTTTAAGGGCAGTGCCATCTTAAAGTATTGGTACACTACTGTAGGTAGATGGCCAGGCCCCTATGATCCTTAAGGGGCTTCCAAGATGGTGCAGGCTGGGCCAGGGTCATCTCCCCCAGGCCGCTACCTCCAGAGCTTCCTGTGATGCAGGTAGAGAATGCTGTCTGACCCATCTGATTGTGAATTACACACAAATAAAGCGTCCAGTCAGCATTCTCCTTCCTGCCCGGTAGTCAGGATCCCGGCAGTCAGAATACAGATTCCGGGATCTTGACAGCTAGAATGCCGGCAGCACCACCAAAGCTATTCCCACTGCTGGGAGCCACCGAGCCTGCAATGTGGCGAGCGCAGCAAGCTCAAAGGGGCCTTGATGTGCTCACCTCCCTGCCAGCATTCTGCCAGCACTTTTTTTTATGCCATGTATTTAACAGTGATAATTTAAATTTGTATGGTACATTTAAAAAGCGTTCTTTCAATAAATTCCATTTAAATTTTATTGATAGGTATTATTTTTTATTGCTAATTCACATAATTCCAGGTGAATATACACTGGTCTTAAATCTGTATAGTCCACTTTAGGAGTCTTAAACTATATGAATCACCATAAATATGTTTTTATCAGATTTAACGTAATTTTTTTTTCTTTTCTAGCAGTCGTGAAATGGATACACAATAATTACATGTGCATAAATAAAAACATAAAAAAGTAATAAAATAGAAAAATTAGTGTTTACTTTTATATACTTTGTGTACTGTATCTGAATTTTATTTCCACTGAGTAGCTGTAGAGCCCCCTATATGCCTTATAGTCTCTTCATTTAGTTTCCCAGAGTCATGAGGCTCAGGTTGTGGTCTAAGTTGATACTTTTGCACAGATTGTATCCAGCAATGTTTCGATGGAATAGTTACAATTGCATAACACTGTTTATTGCTTCTCATTAGTATTAGTTTCTTACTGATTGCAACTCGCAAGCTGTTTGAAGATGTCAGGAAGAGGCAAAGGTGGTAAGGGACTCGGGAAAGGAGGCGCTAAGCGCCACAGGAAGGTGCTGCGGGACAACATCCAGGGCATCACGAAGCCAGCCATTCGCCGTCTCGCTCGCAGAGGTGGCGTGAAGCGCATTTCTGGTCTCATCTACGAGGAGACCCGTGGGGTGCTGAAGGTCTTTCTAGAGAATGTGATCCGGGACGCCGTCACTTACACCGAGCACGCCAAGAGGAAGACTGTGACAGCTATGGATGTGGTCTATGCTCTCAAGCGCCAGGGCCGCACTCTGTATGGTTTTGGAGGTTAAGATCTGGCTCCTCTTTGGCTGATCTCCTTTCCCGAAACACGCTAACAAAAGGCCCTTTTAAGGGCCACCTACAGTACTCCTGAAATGAGCTTTATGAACATGCTGCTTTTCGAGGGAAGCGTATTGTTAGTCAGATCCACAATACTAACGATAGAAATACACTTCTTTCCCATCTACAAAGTCTCGCTGGATATTCAAATATTAGACGCCAGAAGTTGCCATTTACAATGCATAGACCATATAGATCTAGAATTCTAGTCAATCTGGAATGGAAAAAGGCAGCAGCATAATTGCCTCTGTCCATTTGGATGATGCCTCCTTGTGTCCGGGTGGAATCGGTTCGATATTGTTTTATGAAAAATCCTGAAGGATGTAGGTGTAATATACCGTACACACTCTTGAAAAGATGTTGAGTTAAAATGTCACTTGTATTATGACGATGACATACTGACAGAATATATGTCCTAAAATTCAAGCATAGTGTATTAAGGCACAGCTGTGAATGTTTCTCCAAGTGTAGTTTATATATAATCCTGTTACAACGACCTCTTGAACAATTAATAAGTAGGGAAGCTTACTTGCCAACGACTCTGATACAGGGGATAGAAACTGCACAGAACTATTTGTCTCTACTGGAGGTTCTCTTTCTGGTATAGCAATCTCCCTGTTATTGTGTAGCTAGTGTTCTCAGAAAGTGCAAAACAAACATTAAAATGATACTTGCTTTTCAGCAGCTACCCAGCAGACTGTTCGCCACAGGGAATGGTGAGTGTTCGAGTACACAGGAAGGAAGCATGCCGCTATTGTGAGCGGCCTGAGGTAGGAAGCAGGACATCCAGGTATTTCCCGATCAGTCTTGCTACAGTAGCGCTAATAAATAACCCTGCGTTACCTATTAATAAGCAACCAAAAATCCCACTGAGAGACTGCTGAACTGTAACGTTATGTTGTGACTCAATATCTGTACACAGGGCGCCCCCAACTGGTCACGCCGTGCGCCTACAGCTCTGCCGAGACAGGGTGGGTGGCTCTGAAAAGAGCCTTTGGGGGGATAACAAGGAAGCGAGGCTGCTACGGCAGCTCTTCCATCACTTCTTGGTCGCAGCTTTCTTGGGCTTAGCTGCCTTCTTGGCCGGGCTTTTGGCGGCTTTGGGCTTCGCTGCCTTCTTGGCCGGACTCTTGGCTGCTTTGGGCTTCGCCGCCTTCTTGGCCGGACTCTTGGCCGCCTTCTTAGGCTTCGCGGCTTTAGGCTTCTTTGGGCTTTTGGCAGCAGCCGCTTTTGTGGGTTTCTTCGCCTTCTTCAGGCTCTTGGCTGCACTCAAAGCTCTCTTGGGCTTCTTCGGGGACTTGGCCGCTTTCTGTGCCGCGGGTTTCTTGGGCTTCAGAGATTTCTGGGCGGCTTTCTTGCTCTCCAGCTGCTTCTTATTGAGCTTGAAGAAGCCGGATGCGCCAGTGCCTTTCACTTGGGTGAGAGTTCCTTTGGTCACCAATCCTTTCACCCCTACATTGATGCGACTGTTGTTCTTCTCCACATCATAGCCTCCGGCAGCCAGAGCCTTCTTCAGGGCGGCAAGAGAAACTCCACTGCGCTCCTTAGAGGCGGCCACGGCCTTTAGGATCAGCTCGGAGACGCTGGGACCTGAAGACTTGCCGCTTTTCTTGGTTCCTCCTGCGGCTTTCTTCGGCTGTCTCTTCTTTTTGGCTGCGACCTCTGACGGCGGGACAGCGGCGACGGCTGGTGCAGTTTCTGCCATGTTAGCGCAAAATACAGCAACGTTCTAACGACAAGTCACTACGCTAAACAAAACGACGACGTTTCTTATATACGACGCCGGCTGTGCTGTGATTGGATGCTGAGCGGGGTGCGTTCTGTGCTCCTATTGGCCGGATGAGCATCTGTGAAAAATCTTCCCTGTCTGAGAGTTAGGAAGAATCTGCTCTCCCCTTGTGTTTCCCTAGCGCAGAAAAGGAGTCTTTATAGGGCACGAGAGGACCAGCGACCTGGCTCTCTGCACCACACCCGTACTACAAGGACTCCCCTAACCCTCTATGGTCATTGCTGGCCTAGACGCTACAAATGGAGTGAGGAACAGCCGCTGGCAGCTCATCCACACCAGGCTCGATCTGCCCGGCATGTAACACATCTCTACTTTTCTACGAGGCAAAAAGGTCCCATCGGGGCACTATTCTCACTTACTGGCATTACAGATAATGAAGGTGCTCTAGGGCACAATCTGTGCAGAGGATGGTGCATTTTAAAACACATAAAAGTGATGTGTGGGCTCCTGTACTCCCGGGTGAGTAGCACAGGCAGGTTGCCTTACAGAAGGATTTGCACTCTTGTCTAGGAAGAATATGTAGGAGAGCCAAGTACAGGTTAATGATGGCTGGAATTCTCCTCGTAGTGAAGAATGCTGATGGTATTTGACCCAAATGTTCATATAACGATCCAAGTAGCTATCTATTTCTGCATATGTATGCAGAATAGCTGTGCCTGTAAGAGAGCTATGGTAACATGGTCCCAATACTTTGAGACTGCTATGAGATAAAACTGGGTTGGTGTTTCGGGGGGGGGGGAGTCAGTGGCATTTCTCATTAGGCACGTGAGGCGGGTCCAGTATGTTTTGCCGGTGGACGGGATGCCGGCTGTCAGTATACCGACAGCGGCATCCCGGGCATTAGAATCCCGATAGACTCCCATGAATCCTCCTAACCCTAACCTTTTCCCTACCCTAACCCTCCCTTGTGGGTGACTAACCCTAACCCTTCCCGCTTTGTGGCTAACCCTAACCCTCCCTTTCCCGCTGCCTAAGCCTAACCCTTCCCGCTTGATGCCTGACCCTAACCTCCCCTCCTAAGTGCCTAAATCTAACCCTGTCTCCCCGGTCCCTAATCCTAACTTTCCTGCCCAAACCGGACCCCCCCCCCCCTTCGCGTCCCGCTGTGAGGACGGTCGGGATGCTGGTGCTGGCTGTCGTAAATGTGATGCTGGCACCCTGAACAATGTCGGTATGTAGACATCGGCATTGCATCCTCCTTCAGTATCCCAGCATCGTTATATTGACCACCAGGATCCCATCAGTCGGGAAGCTACCTGCTTCCCATTAAGGCCAGTGCCTGGGACGCACCTGGATGTTTGTGTTGGTACTGTCAGCCTAAAATGTGTCAGTAACTGCAAAATATATCCACTCTACTGCATGCTTGCCTCTGGTCAGGACAATAATAAATAGGGGTTTATGGAAGAATGGGAGCAAATAGGAGTAGAATAGGGGGAGATGGGAGAAACAGGAGGAGGAATAGGGGGAGATGGGAGTTAAGTGGGGGGGGGGGTGGCTAGGAGGGGACAAGAGGATTCGTAAGAGATTGAAAGGTGTGGTGTAAAAAAGACCAAAAGCCCTGCATAATATCTAACAAGCTGGCAGATGATATGCCCAAAATATTAGTGTTTATTTGAAGAGTTATCCCGCCTAGGATATCTAGTCAGAGTGTTGACAGTAACCATATTGACATTTCCAAAGTTCAACATATTGGCCTAGATGCATCATCGCTTGGAAAGTGATAAAATGGAGAGTGAAAAAGTACCAGTCAATCAGCTCCTAACTGCCATTTTTCAAACACAGCCTGTAACATGGAAGTTAGGAGCTGATTGGCTGGTACTTTTTCACTCTCCATTTTATCACTTTCCAAGCGATGATGCATCTGGGCCATTGTCAAGTACCATGCCCACATCCTCAACATGTTGACATGTTCACAATGCCGACACATGAAATATCACCATGTTAAATGCAATGTTCTGAGGATGTCGACAGTTAGGGTTAAGCACTCTCGGAAAGGTTAGGCTGTGTAGCGGGATGGGGTTGTTTAAGGATAGAGGTTAGGATTAGGAAGGAATAGGGGGTAGAATACTCACAGATACACCGCAGCAGGGACAACGCCACCGAAACTGCTCCTTAAGTGACTGCTGGAGCTGCAACCACCAACAGGAGACGTTAAGACATTACTAGATCACCAGGGATGGTTTGTCGCCAGTTCTTCATGTCAACATGTCCTCCTTGTTGACATATTGCTGTCACAATCCATGTAGTTTCTCCTCCATGCCTGGGGTGGCGCTCTCTGCTCTGGTGCTCCGCGTTCTGCTCTGTATCTGCAGCTTGATAATTAGCTGTTACCACAGCTGTGAGCAGCACCTGAACTCACTACTTAGGCCAGCCACACAGGCTCCCTGTTGCCAGTTCATTGAGTCAAGATTGTTACAGCTCCTGGTCCTGGTCATGGTCATGCTGGTCTCTGCTGCTAAATCGACCAAAGAACTGCCAGTGCTCTTGTTCCCGGCGAGTTTCTCCGCAGTCTACCCCAGTGTCTCCGGTGCTTCCAGCGTTAACTGCTGCACAGCTTCCAGCGTTCTCAAGCAGCTTCTGGACTTTAATGTGTCTCGGTCATCAGCGTGCTGGGAGTCAGTGTCTGCATCAGAGTCTTTAAGTATTATTTTCAAGTTCCTAGAATCATCAGTGTCTCCAGTCAACGTGTACTACTCTGCAAACCACCAGTGTCTTTAATTGTTATTCTCGAGTTCCTGGAATCATCAGCGTCTTCAGTCACCATTTTCTACTCTGCAAACCACCAGTGTCTTTAATTATTATTCTCAAGTTCCTGGAATCATCAGCGTCTTCAGTCATCGTTTTCTACTCTGCAAACCACCAGTGTCTTTAATTATTATTCTCAAGTTCCTTGAATCATCAGCGTCTTCAGTCATCGCTTACAACTTTGCAAATCATCTGTGTTTTCAATCATCATTCACAAGTTCCTTAACTCATCAGCATCTTCAGTCACCATTTATAAGTCTGCAAATCACCAGTGTCTTAAATCATCATTCACAAGTTCCTTAACTCATCAGCACCTTTAGTCACCGTTCACAAGTTTACAAATCATCAGTGCCATCCTGTGATCCAGCTACAGTGCAATCCTGCAGTCCAGCTACAGTGCAATCCTGCAACCCTGGTACGTGCATACTCTACCACAGTCTACATCATTTTCATGTACTCACAGTCTCCTGGCATCCCATGTCCCCTCAGTTTTCCCTTTGTGTTCTCTAGTTATTCCTGCTTTATATTTATTGTTTACAGTTGTACATTGCTTTAATAAACTTGCTATTATACCGTGAACATCAGTCCCTGCTAATATGTTCTCACAATGGGAGATCCAAACGAATTCTGACAGTATGAACTGGCCAAAAACAAACAGCAGGGGAGATAATTGCAGTCTGCCTGAGGGAGTTTTCTCACAGCTCGTTAACCCCTCAGCTCCCGGGACATCACCTTCTTTAGATTTGTTACAACTGGGGGTTTTAAAGGAGAAGTTAGACCAGCTACAGACTTTAGTGTCCGGTATTCTATGCGTTCTTCCTGAATTCCTGGGGAGACTGGTGGACCCCAGTAAAATAGCTCCAGAAAAGGAGTTTTCTTCTGACCCATGGACTAGGCATGCTAGGGGCACCTCTCCTCCTCAGACAAGAGGCAAGTTCCAAAGTTTCCCTCGACCTAGCCTCTCTGAAACAGAACGCCAGTATCGTAGAGACTATAAACTTTGCCTGTATTGTGGGGGTCAAGGACATTTTATTTTAACCTGTCCCATTCGAAAACCAAGAAATGGGGGCAGAGTGTATCTCCAATCTTTAAATACCATCTGTCACAAAACTGGTCTTCCACCTAGAGTTTCCAAGCCTGTCGCCCTAGGAGGGGGTTCTTCAGAGTGTCCAGCCCCAAGAAGGGGTTCTTCAGAGTATCTTGCCCCAAGAAGGGGTTCTTCAGAGTGTCCAGCCCCAGTGAGGGGTTCAGAGCGTCCAGCCCCAGTGAGGGGTTCTTCAGAGCGTCCAGCCCCAAGAGGGGGTTCTTCAGAGCGTCCAGCCCCAGTGAGGGGTTCAGAGGGTCCAGCCCGAGAGTCTACAGAGTGCTGCCCAGCCCGAGAGTCTACAGAGTGCTGCCCAACCCGAGAGTCTACAGAGTGCTGCCCAGCCCGAGAGTCTACAGAGTGCTGCCCAGCCCGAGAGTCTACAGAGTGCTGCCCAGCCCGAGAGTCTACAGAGTGCTGCCCAGCCCGAGAGTCTACAGAGTGCTGCCCAGCCCGAGAGTCTACAGAGTGCTGCCCAGCCCGAGAGTCTACAGAGTGCTGCCCAGCCCGAGAGTCTACAGAGTGCTGCCCAGCCCGAGAGTCTACAGAGTACTGCCCAGCCCGAGAGTCTACAGAGTGCTGCCCAGCCCGAGAGTCTACAGAGTGCTGCCCAGCCCGAGAGTCTACAGAGTGCTGCCCAGCCCGAGAGCCTACAGAGTGCTGCCCAGCCCAGCCCCGTGAAGTGGGGGCTCTTGCCTCAGGCCAGCCCCGTGAAGTGGGGGCTCTTGCCTCAGGCCAGCCCCGTGAAGTGGGGGCTCTTGCCTCAGGCCAGCCCCGTGAAGTGGGGGCTCTTGCCTCAGGCCAGCTCCTTGAAGAGGGGGCTCCTGCCTCAGCCCAGCCCCGTGAAGAGGGGGCTCTTGCCTCAGCCCAGCCCCGTGAAGAGGGGGCTCCTGCCTCAGCCCAGCCCCGTGAAGAGGGGGCTCTTGCCTCAGCCCAGCCCCGTGAAGAGGGGGCTCTTGCCTCAGCCCAGCCCCGTGAAGAGGGGGCTCTTGCCTCAGCCCAGCCCCGTGAAGAGGGGGCTCTTGCCTCAGCCCAGCCCCGTGAAGAGGGGGCTCCTGCTTTAGTTCAGCCCTGTGAAGAGGGGGCTCCTGCCTTAGTTCAGCCCCGTGAAGAGGGGGCTCCTGCCTTAGGCCCTCATTCCGAGTTGTTCGCTCGCAAGCTGCTTTTAGCAGCATTGCACACGCTAAGCCGCCGCCTACTGGGAGTGAATCTTAGCTTCTTAAAATTGCGAACGAAAGATTCGCAATATAGCGATAAGACATTTCTGTGCAGTTTCTGAGTAGCTCGAGACTTACTTTGCCAGTGCGATCAGTTCAGTGCTTGTCGTTCCTTGTTTGACGTCACAAACACACCCAGCGTTCGCCCAGACACTCCTCCGTTTCTCCAGCCACTCCCGCGTTTTTCCCAGAAACGGTAGCATTTTTTCCCACACGCCCCTAAAACGGCCTGTTTCCGCCCAGAAACACCCACTTCCTGTCAATCACATTACGATCACCAGAACGAAGAAAAAACCGTGAGTAATATTCCTAACTGCATAGCAAATTTACTTGGCGCAGTCGCAGTGCGAACATTGCGCATGCGCACTAAGCGGAAAATCGCTGCGATGCGAAGAAATTTACCGAGCGAACAACTCGGAATGACCACCTTAGTTTAGCCCCGTGAAGAGGGGGTTTCTGCCTTAGTTCAGCCCCGTGAAGAGGGGGCTTTGAGCATTATGTCAATCTCGGAGGAAGAATCTAGCACTCTCCTTTCTCACAACACAGGCCTTATATCTAGACACATAGGCACTGTTGTAGTCCTGGGTTCCAATCTTACTACTAACTTGTTGGCTCACGATTTGGGTAGAGCCCAGTCCCCCAGGACTTCCGGGAAGGACCAAATCCAAAAAGTACCATCCAAGTCTCTAGTCAAAGTTCGGTTAGGATCATCATATATTTCTGACCAGTCTCCTGAAAGTCTGTCCCCTCCTCAATGTCCTGATGATCCATCTCCAGTGTTTCCAGAAAATCAAGTTTCCACTTCACAGAATTCATCCAACGCTCCATCTTTGGATTACTTTGATGGAGATTTAACGCAATACTTCGCACTAGTTAATCGATATGTTTCTATGATGGAGACAGATCCTTCCCTCGGAATTACTCCATCCAACATAGTTACATTTTTATTCCTGACCTTCAGAGGAGAAGCCACGGCTTGGGCTAGTCCACTAATTGAGACCAATGACCCAGTTCTTCTCAATCTTGTGGCCTTCAGTGAAATGGTAATTAAGAAATTCAATTCATGGTCTTACCAGTCTTCAGTCCCAATTGAGGTTCCTGCCCAGCCGGGGTCATCTAAGGTTCCTATCTATCTTGGTTCATCCGAGAATCCTGTTGCCAGCTTAGAGACTCCAGCAAATCAGCTTACCTGTTGGTTTTCTTCAGCTCCAGTCTACTGTTCCTACTGGGAAATCCACAAAAAAGGAGAAAGAAGAAAAAGGGAAAATCTAAGTTGAAAGCCTCTGTTGGACTTCCTTGGCAGCATGAGGATACCCTGATATGCCCTCTACCTTTTGATTCAGACTCTGACATGTGTTGAGCGTCTGGAATCCGCTCCTTAGGGAGGGGGTACTGTCACAATCCATGTAGTTTCTCCTCCATGCCTGGGGTGGCGCTCTCTGCTCTGGTGCTCAGCGTTCTGCTCTGTATCTGCAGCTTGATTAGTAGCTGTTACTTACCACAGCTGTGAGCAGCACCTGAACTCACTACTTAGGCCAGCCACACAGGCTCCTTGTTGCCAGTTCATTGAGTCAAGATTGTCACAGCTCCTGGTCCTGGTCATGCTGGTCTCTGCTGCTAAATCGACCAAAGAACTGCCAGTGCTCTTGTTCCCGGCGAGTTTCTCCGCAGTCTACCCCAGTGTCTCCGGTGCTTCCAGCGTTAACTGCTGCACAGCTTCCAGCATTCTCAAGCAGCTTCTGGACTTTAATGTGTCTCGGTCATCAGCGTGCTGGGAGTCGGTGTCTGCATCAGAGTCTTTAAGTATTATTTTCAAGTTCCTAGAATAATCAGTGTCTCCAGTCACCGCCAGTGTCTTTAATTGTTATTCTCGAGTTCCTGGAATCATCAGCGTCTTCAGTCACCGTTTTCTACTCTGCAAACCACCAGTGTCTTTAATTATTATTCTCAAGTTCCTGGAATCATCAGCGTCTTCAGTCATCGCTTACAACTTTGCAAATCATCTGTGTTTTCAATCATCATTCACAAGTTCCTTAACTCATCAGCATCTTCAGTCACCATTTACAAGTCTGCAAATCACCAGTGTCTTAAATCATCATTCACAAGTTCCTTAACTCATCAGCACCTTTAGTCACCGTTCACAAGTTTACAAATCATCAGTGCCATCCTGTGATCCAGCTACAGTGCAATCCTGCAGTCCAGCTACAGTGCAATCCTGCAACCCTGGTACGTGCATACTCTACCACAGTCTACATCATTTTCATGTACTCACAGTCTCCTGGCATCCCATGTCCCCTCAGTTTCCCCTTTGTGTTCTCTAGTTATTCCTGCTTTATATTTATTGTTTACAGTTGTACATTGATTTAATAAACTTGCTATTATACCGTGAACTTCAGTCCCTGCTAATATGTTCTCACAATGGGAGATCCAAACGAATTCTGACAATTGCATTTTGACATGACAATTGTCGATCAATCTGACCACAATCCAATTCTTTTAGGAGTCCACCACCATGCCAGACATATAATTCAAAATGTTGCTATTGTTATTCTAGCCATTGAACCCTACAAGTGACGGTATTCTACTTCCAAACTCTTTCAGAAGACTTGGATACCCCACTCTAATTTCTAGGCATGAAAGGGTCATTTCATTTCCACATAACGACTGTATTCATGCTGCCTGTACTGTGCACTATACTAGGGGTGGATTAACAGAGGAGGAGAGCCGTGTGCAGACTGTGTGTGGAACCCGTCCTATCTATGGCACCGTAAACTCTGGCATTGTGCCAGAGTCTACAGTGCTTGCACAGATCTCTGGAAATGCTGCACCCATCATGTACCGATGTTTAAACATTAATCCGCAGGTTCGTCAGCCATTTTTCCAGTGACTTTTCCCCCGCAGCTGCATTGTTGACTCGGGACTCCGGAGAGGTACGTATTTGAACCTGGGTGCAATGTGTGTGATGTAGGACCATAGACCCATAGGCCTGTTTGCACTACACACACTGTACCCATTATAGAAATGCCAGTGAGCCATACCCACATTGTGGCATGTGCACTGTCCCCTCTTCCCTCAAGCATGCCCTTGTCTCCCCTATTCTTAAAAATCCTTTCCTCGATCCTAACACTCTATCCAACTACCAACCTATCTATCATCTACCTTTTGACTTTAAACTCCTTGAGCATATTTTCTACAACTGCCTTTCTTTCCTCCTACTCCTTGTTTTACTTATTTCAGTCTGCCTTCTGTCTTCTCCGCACCACTGAAACTGCCCTAACGTTAGATTTGCAGTCACCTTCTTGCTGCCAAATCCAAGGGCCACTACAGTATGCTTATTTTCTTTGAACTCTCTGCTGCATTTGACAATGTGGACCAGCCACTCCACCAGCAATTCTTTTACTTCATCAGTCTGTGTGATACTGACCTTAAAATAGATACGGGACGCCGTCATTCGGGATGACGGCGGTCAGAAGACCGTCAGTGGCATCCTGATGCTGAGAGTCCCAACAGGGGAGCGTTTAGTATAATAACCCTCTTCCCCTACCCCCTAACCCTCCCCACTTGCAGTCTAACCCTCCACCTTAGTGCCTAAACACAACCCTCCCTTCCCTCAGCCTAACCCTAACCATCCCCACCCTAACCTTAATCCCCCTTCATAGTGCCTAACCCTAATACTCCCTCCCCACAGCTTAACCCTAACCCTCTCCTCCCACAGCCTAACTATAACCCTCCCACTAGTACCTAACCTTCCCTCCTGCAGTCTAACCCTAACCCTCCCCTTCATACTTACATCCGCAATTGTGACCATCGGGATAATGAGTGGTGTTAGGATACCGATGCTGGTCTTCTGAACATCAGCATCCTGATTGTTGTGATCCCAATTACATTAATAATAATAATGACGATGACGATGATGATGATGATGATGATAAAAATAATAACAATGATATTCCCTAGAATTACAACCATTTAAGAGAGAAAGTTTGAGAAGGTGATCGTTTGTGTGTGATTGTGTTTGTGTGGGTGGGGAAGGGAGTGCAATGGGCATATAGATAAATAGAGAAATGTAGATTTAATAAAAAAATAGGGGCGGCAAAAGGGGAGAGGAGTTGGGGAGTAGGAAGGACAATAAGGGGAGAAAGTGAGTGGGATGGATGGGAGAAATAAGGTGAAGAATAAGGGTGATAAAAGGAAACAGGAGAAACAGGGAGAAGAGTAGCGTGAGATTATAAGAAAAAGGAGGAAATAATGGGAGAACAGAAAAAAGGCAGAGGGAGGAATAGGAAAGATGAGACAAATGGGTGGAATGTAAAATAGAAGGAAGAATTAAGGTGATGAAAGACACAGGATTAAAAAGTGGAAATGGAAGGACAAGGCGAAGAATGGGTGAAACAGGAACAGATGGACAGGTGTGGAAGAGCTAAAAAATACAAAAATATGAAAGCCCTGCACAATAGCTAGCCAGCTGACAAATGACAAGCCCAAAATGCTAGAGTTGTAATAGTTTTATCAAACTAGCATCCCCACTTACCCAGCTGGCCCTGGTTGGAGCAGGATTTTGCCAGATATGAGGCAAGTGGTCCAGAGTTCGAGACAGGAGCTGAAAAGGGCCATACTTCAGGTGAGACAGGCACCTTCTAGAGAAAAAAACTTAAACAGTTAGGCCCACCAGCTTGCAGGCCAAGATGACAGGCAATGGTCATCCGAGGAGTGGAGCAATTTGGCAACAAACTTATTTAGATGCAGAGCTGTACCGCAAGCAGATAAAGGGACTAATGATCAGGGCCTGATATAAGGCAAAGGATTATTGGGTCCCCAAGGATGGTAAATAACTATCCCATTCAGATAGCTGTAAAGGCCACATCCTTCTTGCTTACATGTAATTGAAATGACATGCATTTTGGAACAGGGTTATTTGGAGTTGCAGCTCCTCTGTAATAGGTCTACAATATTTTCTGGGACTGTACCCTCACAGAAACCTCTGATTTTGCTACTGTGTACCAACCTAGTTCGGAGTTGACTTACACTTCAGACCTGCCTTGCTTGAAGAAGAGTAACTGGTCTGTAAAGGAGACTGGGGCAGTGCTCCAGAGTTCTTGAGATAGGACATTCTCTCTACAATTCAGTGGCACTTCCAGGTTTTGATGTGAGGGGGAGAAAATAAAAAAAGGAATATATCAAAATGTACATACATTATATTTCCAGCCAAATTGTAACACAAATTACACCTCACATTATCAAGCCATTTTCATTTACGATGTCACCCCTGCTTCTTACCTGGACTCTGTTGGTCCAGCTGTCACTGTTCACCATTCACAAATCTGCAACATTCCAAATGCACCAGATACCAGCAAAGTATAATCGATCTACGTATGAGCAACGCTGTAGGAAAATCAGCTCCCTGGTGGACATCCTCAATCAAATTCATGCTCAGCTTCTGTGGCACAGGCAAATTAATGATTGCAGTGGCATATGCCTACTATGCATGCTGCCAGCATCCATCTGGTATTTTCAAAATGATGGCACATGTGCAGAAGGTCATAATGGCTCTGGCACAGATACAGAGTCTTTGGATCTCATGAGCTGGCAACAAGTGTCCAAACATATCACAAGAATAAATGGTTGCTGGCATCAAGTGAAAGAGTGGTGCCTGCTACTTGGCATGTAGAGTGGGGTCTGTTCTGGGTGCAGTGAGCATGGCATGGGATCCCAGTGGTCAGTGTGCACAACCCACCCTGCAACCATTATAGATATATCACTGGATGATGCCCTTTCCTCCTTCAAACAGTCTTCTTTCAAATCCATTATCTTTTCTCAGGCCTCCCAGAGCTCTCCACTACCTTCGTTTGTCTTTTGTGTCCCCACATCTCTATCTCTGCACTTGACATTTTTACATGCAAAATTAAGTCCATCTACCAGGACTTCATCTCCCACCATACACCCCTCCTCTAACCACCTCCTTCCCGTCTGGCCTCTACCCCTCCGTCCTCTCCTACAATCCTGTCAACTATGACTTAAATCTATCTGTTTTTTAGAGCAGAGGTTTTAGCCCTTACCATTCATCTTGCTTTTTCCTACCGTCTTTAATCATCTTACCACTTTGGCCTTTTATCTCTCTCATTAGTCAATGATCCCTCAGCATTCAAGCATGCCCTTATCTCTGCCATTCTTTAAAAATACAGTCCTGACACTGAGTCTCTCAGTAATTACCTCCCCCACCTGTTTTCATCCTTTTAGACACAACATTTCTTGAGCAGATTTTCTTTCCTCCCACTCTGCTTGGCCCACTTCAATCTGGATATGACTGCTCTCCAAAAATGTACTTCACTGACATCATCTAAAGGGTGCACTCTGTACATAATCTGCTGGTCCTCTACCTTTGACATTTTGTAAATCATTCACTCCAATAATCCCTTTAACAGTGTACTCTGAGAGCTGTCTTCCTGCCTATCTGACTGCTCTTTAGCTGTCTCTTCTCATGACTCCACCTAATCCATCATCTGCTAACTGTTGGTGCCCCTCAGGGCTCTATTCAAGGTCCCCTTCTGTTCAACCCTTATATTTTGCACTGGGTGAGCACATCCGCTTTTTTGGTTCCAGTTCCAACTTTATGCTGATGAAACTCAAGTCTGCACTCTTCCTGTGATACTCTTTCCCCCAATATTTTGTCACTCATGTATCTAACTATGTCTATTTGTAATTTTCTCCTGGCTGTCCCAGTGACATCTTAAACTTCATATCTAAGTCTGAGCTCATTGTCTCCATACTCTCCCCAGATTATTTTATCATCTTCCTAGCAACTGTTTATTAAAGCATGACTATTTTGGAGTTAAGCACCACTATTTAGGAGATATTTTTAAATCCACCCTTTTCTTCAAACCAAACATTCAGCAGAGAGCTTCTTCTACTGACTGGTCATCTGTTGAAAGGATTAATGGAACCTCTTCTTAAAGTATGTTCCTGAGATGACTCCTAGCAATCCCACATATCACATGAACCAAAGATTGTACCGTGTATTGTTCTGGGCTATCTTCAAAGTGTTTCTAGGTCACATGCGATATATGCCACCCAGTTAATGCTGTTGTGTACTTGATGGGTGGAAGATCTACAATCATCGAAAAGAGATGAGATCCTGGCTCTTGTCTTACTGGAGCAAATTCTGATAAAACTGGCTACGGAAATTGGAGAGTGGATGGCTGACCACAAATCCTCCTAACCAACAAAACTATAGCAGCCACTATATAGGGCAAACCAAGTGAGCTACCCGGTCAAAGCAGGTACTTCCATTTTTATCAATCCTGCCAACTGTAACGCTGTGGGCCTTTTCCTGGGGGCCTGATCCATACTTACCAGGTGATATGTTGTCATGATGACCCTTAATCTTTCCCATAAGATACACCCTGTTGTGCCATAGGTGGAGGTCATCATTTTTTGAAGTAGTGGCATGGGAAGGGATGAGCCAACGAAAAGGCAGGTACACATTCAACTTGGATTTTGGAGGGGGGGAAAAAGATCCTTAGGGATTTAGGCGCTTCCATCACTTTGGCTAAACCTGAATTCTTCTATTGGTACTCAACAGTTACATGATTCAAAGTGACACTGTCAGAGTGTGAATAAAGAACATACCCATTGTGGACACCCCCATGGACCATTTCTCTCTCTGGTCAGTCTGGGCAGTTTGCCCATACAATAAATCACACTCAGGCACAAGCCAGTGCTGAGGCCCCAGAATATGCAGCTATGCATAACAGACACTCTATGTAGTCATCATAAAAACATCATGATATCAAGCGATGAGATGTATTTAAATTGTCAAAATTTACAATGTTGACATTCGTAATGTTTACAGCACATTGCTAACAGTTATGATGTTGACATTGCTAAAATGTCTACATTAAACATGTCGACATGTGTAGAATGTCATCATGTTCACATATGAAGTGCCAACAATCTGCTTAGGCACTAAGGGGAGGCTAGAGTTAGTGGTTAAGGGCAGTGCCATCTTAAAGTATTGATACAGTATTGTAGGCAGATGCCCAGGTCCCTACAATCGTAAAGGGGCCTCCAAGAACGTGTAGGATGGGCCAGGGTCATCTCCCCCTGGGCCGGTACCTCCAGAGCTTCTTGTAGTGCAGGTAGAGAATGCTGTCTGACCATTCTAATTGTGAATTACACACAAATAAAAGCAGCCAGTCAGCATTCTCCTTCCTGCCTCCAATCCTGCGGAATGTAGTCAGAATCCCGGCAGTTAGAATACAGACGCCGGGATCCCAACCACTAGAATGTCGGCAGCACCTCCACAGCTGTTCCCACTCCTGGGTGTCACTGAGTCCACAATGTGGCTAACGTAGCGAGCCCAAAGGGGCTTTGTTGCGATCATCCCCTTGCCAGCATTCTGGTGGTCAGGATCCCGGCATCGGTATTCTTACCAACGGGATCCCGTACCCAACCGCATCCTGCAGCCAGACAGCGAATGGCATTTAGCATGCTGATTGGTGGATGGATGCAGCTATCCACCAGAGTGCCGACAGCCAGTCACTGCATGGAAGCAGGTGGAGTGATGGCACAGGATCACAATACTATTAAGACGACCTTGGTTAGGGGCTATAATTAGGAATTCTCACTGTCGGAAGTGCCAATGGATTCACAGGAAGCCTTCATTAGCTTCATCAGTTGACTGCTGGACTCTGAAGACATTGCTGGAAGCGTTGTACTCCGTACGACCCCACTAGATTGCCATAAACATTTTATCAAAATTTTAATGATATTAACATTTTTATCAGTATTGATATGATACAATCCCACAAAATAGTGACATACAAAATGTATTTTCCTTTGCATTCATTTTTAGATGGGTTTTTTTTTTCCATATTTTTTGGAACATTTTACATATTTATTGTTTCAAGTTTTTGTATACTTTTTTATGCCATGTATTTAACAGTTATCATTTAAATTTGTATGGTAAATTTAAAAATAGTTCTTTCAATAAATTCCATTTCAATTTTATTGATAGGTATTATTTTTTTATTGCTAATTCACATTATTCCAGGTGAATATACACTGGTCTTAAATCTGTATAGTCCCCTTTAAGAGTCTTAAACTATATTAATCACCATAAATATGATTTTATCAGATTTAACGTGAATTTGTTTTTTGGTTTTTCTTTTCTAGCAGTCATTAAATGGATACACAATAATTATATGTGCATAAACAAAAAAAAAAAACATTTTAAAAAAAGTAATAAAATAGAACAATTAGTGATTACTTTTATATACTGGGCCTTTGGTACTGTATCTGAATTTTATTTTCACTGAGTAGATGTAGAGCCCCCTATGCAACCCAGATATACAGTAGCCTTATAGTCTCTTCATTTAGATTCCCAGAGTCATGAGGCTTAGGTTGTGGTCTAAGTTGATACTTTTGCACAGATTGTATCCAGCAATGTTTCAATGGAATAGTTACAATTGTATAACACCATACCTCCCAACATGACCCTCTCCAGGAGGGACACAATGCCCTGCTTCTGTAATTTTTTCTTAATTTTATGTTTGCCAGCACCTGTGCAGTAACTAGAGATTATAGCGCTGTGTGCAAAATACAGCATTGGCGTCCCCCCCCCTACCCCCCCTGTCCCCCCACCCCACCCCCGTCCCCCCATATCCAAAATAGGGACAGTGTGCCAAAAAGATAGGGTCATGGCTTCATGGGGAAGGGGCGTGACCATAAAATAGTAAAATAGTACCAATGCATATTAAGCTGCACAGTAGTCTCCATTATTCAAATTACGCTGCACAGTAGTGCCACTTACACACATTACACCAGGTAGAGCCCATTTTACACATTATGCCAGGTAGAGCCCTTGTCACATATTCCACCATGTAGAGCTCTGTTTTACACTTTATTTCAGGTAGAGCCCCTATCACACATTACGCCAGGTAGAGCCCCTATCACACATTACGCCAGGTAGAGTCCCTATCACACATTACGCCGGGTAGACTCCCCTTTTACACATTACGCCAGGTAGAGCCCCCTTTTACACATTACAGCAGGCAGAGTCCCCCTTTTACACATTACGGCAGGCACAGCTCCATGGTACACATTACGGCAGGTAGAGTCCACTTTTAAACATTACGGCAGGCAGAGCTCCCTTTTATACATTACGGCAGACAGAGTCCCCTTTTACACAGTACGGTAGGTAGAGTCCTCTTTTTCACAGTACGCCATGTAGAGCTCTTTTTGCACCGTACGGCAGGTAGAGTCCCCTTTTACACATTACAGCAGGCAGAGCTCCCTTTTACATATTATGGCAGGTAGAGTCACCTTTTACACAGTACGCCAGGCAGAGCCCTTTCCTCCCCCCCCCCCCCACCTACCCTTAGGGTGTAGTGTACTGTAGTACTGTATAGCGTAATATAGTGTAGAGTAGTGTAGTGGGCGTTTCTGTATTTCCTTACCATGTGTGCCCCTGTCTGGAACTGTTATTTTGTACAATGCTCCGTCTGTTTTATTTTTAAAGTGCCCCCTGTCTGTTTTCTTTTTATAGTGCCCTATGTTCTTCTTTGTTTTCAAAGTGGTGCTCCTATAGTGCTTTACATAGCTCTTCAATCCACCCACTCCCTGTATGTTTTATCTCATTTATGTGTACTTTATGCTCCTCACCCGCTTCTACCCACACAGACACTCACATGTGTATTTGCCTGCTATAATGTGTACTACACCTCCATCTGTATGTTCCTGATAGTGATTTGCTATCCTTCCCTCACCCATGCTCTCCAAATACTGTACTTACCAAGAAAGGTGGTCTTCTTCTGTCTGCATTACATTATGAGCGCTACGCTGTTGCTGCATGCTGGGACTCAGCGCCTGGGTGCATCTGCTACCTGGTCTGAACACTGCAGAGAGGTCATCGATGCAGCCCCTTTCTCCACAGGATCGGTGAGAAGCTGCCCGGAGTGAACATTAGCTGCTGCTTCGGCTGCCGGTTATCTCTCAGCTGTCCCAGGCTGAGACATGTGTCCCTGGCTCCATGCACATCACAGAAGGTCTGAGCTTGCAGCGGAGCGCTGCCGCTCCCACTGCAAACCAATGGTTGCAGGGAAGAGGCAGGCCACGGGCAAAGCAGGGTGGCAGGCTGGCCAGCACTGCCACTGACTACAGCAGTGACCAGCGGCACAGAGCTTGGGTTGCGGGCACCAGGCATGGGGGGAGCAGAAGGAGCGGCCACCAGGGGGAAAATATGCGGCCACTCGGGGTGTATGTAGAAGGTGCACCCACAAGGCAAATGCGCTGTTGGCAATGCACCTTCTGCACACACCTAGTTATGGCTCTGGTTTCAGCACAGGTGATGGCAATCATAAATTAAGAGGGAAGTCCAGGAGCAGAGCATTTTGTCCCTCCTGGAGTGGGTCATGCTGGGAGGTATGTAACACTATTTATTGCTTCTCATTAGTATCACATCGTTTCCAGCACATGCAGTTCTGACTACATTCAGGTTCTAGCTACAATATAGCGAGTAGCTTTAGAATTAACAGTCATGTTTTTATGATCAAAGGATTATATTACATGCAACTGTCTTGATCTAAGGTGTGGTATTTTTGCTGTTGTTTGCTAGTTTACCCGCAATCCCATATTATAATGTCCCTGGAATTCGTGTGTATAGCTTGTAAGGATTATATTCTGTACACACAATATTTTTTATCACAGGCCTTTGCAGCTATTCAGCAACATTGTGTGTGATGATTACATTTGATCTTTCACTGCCGTGTGGTATAGTTTTTGTAATGGGACCGGGGCTTGTAAACCGTGAAAAAAACTAAAATTGTAACTCATGGGCCATTAGAAACTTCATATAAACAATAGGAGGAAACAATAATTCTTGGTGGGCTTTTTGAAAGTTACTACTTCACCTAAACCAACCAGGATGAAGGGAGTATTTTTTTGAGGATGTTAGCAACGGAGTAAAATAAAAATAAAAAATCCCTCTATACACAAAATGCAGTCCAAACTTACTAGAGCTTAACTATCTTGGCAGTTATAGAGATATTGGGGGTAATTCCAAGTTGATCGCAGCAGGAATTTAGTTAGCAATTGGGCAAAACCATGTGCACTGCAGGGGGGACAGATGTAACATGTGCAGAGAGAGTTAGATTTGGGTGTGGTGTGTTCAATCTGCAATCTAAATTGCAGTGTAAAAATAAAGCAGCCAGTATTTACCCTGCACAGAAACAAAATAACCCACCCAAATCTAACTCTCTCTGCAAATGTTATATCTGCCTCCCCTGCAGTGCACATGGTTTTGCCCAATTGCTAACTAAATTCCTGCTGCGATCAACTTGGAATTACCCCCATTGGGTGAAATAAACTTGTTTTTACACGCTGATTGTGCACAACAAATCAATTCAAAAGTTGCTCCATGCTGACGAGCTAAAATGAGCAAAGTGGCCCGCTTCGGCGCCTAACCGGCAGCTTTCACATCGCACACAGCACTTTGGACGGGTTTAGCTGTTTTACGCGGCTAAATCTGAACTATCTGGACATGAACAGTGTGATCAAAAAACTGAATATCGCTCCCCGATCTCCCTTCACTTTAGATGGGAGATCAGGCATGATAAACAATGAAATTGTCCAGACTGGTTTGTGGATAGGAGACCCAGAGAGTGAGGACCAGCACACCAAGCCTAGCACACTCAGTAAGACTGCAGGCTGTATAAATACACTGAAGCTCTGTGTAAATACCAGAGCTTACTGCTATCACAGAACAGCAATTATAATATATAATCTAGTGGCTCTCCTCCTTCTAACACCCCTGTACCGGATTCCCAGTGTAATGGAGTGTAATGGAGTGTCCCTGGAGGAGCTGTGTGAATTGCTGCTGCTGCTGGAAGCAGAGGGAGGTGCCAGGAAGCCGCTGGTCCCACTCTGAGTTAGCTCCGCCCCCTTATATGGTGCCGGAGCTATGTGTTTATTTATGCTGGCTAAAGTCTCCTAATGGTGCCAAATGTAGTATGAGTACCTGTTTCCACCAAAACAAATGCCAGTGCACGCAGGGGGGCTATGGGATCCCTTCATGGAGGGTCCAAATGCCGACCCTGTGATAGCGCCGCACCCTGGAACCGGAGGATCCCCTAGCAGGGTCCCCGGCTTCTACTCACCACCCCCTCGACGCGCCTGCGAAGCTTCGTCCCCAGATTCCGATTGGACACAAACAAAAGGTTGTTTGTGTCACATTTTTATGCAGAGATAGATCCTGAAGATGGTGCATGCTTGCACCGAAATGTTGATGTGATGTCCTGTTGTATGATTATCTGAATATATCTATTGCTGCAAAAACCCTCCCGAGTGCCGCTCCATCTATCATTTGTATTGATGGGTTCACCATGTTGGACGTGGACTCCGGGGTATTACCAACATATTCATTGAGTGCCAGATCAAGTTATCTATCTATCTAGCCCACACAAGAGTGTGCACTCTCACTTAAATAAATCCAACTTCCAAATGACCACCATCTTCAGTCTGTCACTTCTTACTGCCTGATACCCACTAACTTCCCATGAGCAGTAGTTACCTCCCTCTGCTCACAGGAAGTAGGTGGGTATCAGGCAGTAAGAAGTGACAGACTGAAGATGGTGGTCATTTTGGAAGTTGGAGTTATTTAAGAAAGAGTGCACCCTCCACTTTGTGGCACTTATGGTATAGCAGTGGACCCGACAACAGCCTACTGGGGGCACCCACAACCTTGAACCATATGAGATACGAGTGCAGTACACCTTTGGCTATCTATCTGTATTTTTTCTTTAAGTTGCTAAGGTCTATCAGCCTTTATGAAGGAGATCTGGAAAACTTAAAAACCATTTCATATTGACACATATGGTATGAGAAAGTAGCAGGGTGCTGCAGTACACCCTTATAGTTACAACAACAGGTTATTGTTACAGAGCCAGTTATGTGTTTCTCAGCAGTTTTGTGGTAAGTGAATACTACTACTGCTACAGATTAGTGATGGGCATTACCTTGCTATACTGCTCCATGCACCACTGACTACACCAATCCCCTCAGTGTAGGACCCCTTTGTGTTCTCCCTTACTTGAAACAATTATTTTCTCTCTGGGTTGCTAAAAATAGGAGTGTTATGGTAGATTTACCATGGTTAACACTTTTTGCGAGGTACATTAGGTTCCACAGGGAAACATTGGGGTGTAGAGTGGATCTTGATCCTGAAAGAGATAGTATTAATCTTAAGCAGCTATCAGCCATTTTGTATAAGTAGCAGCCATGATGTGGTGAATAAGGAAAATGCTTTGTTAAGAAGTCATAAAAATGCTGACATTTCATAGTTAGTACATTCTGTGAGAAGCAAGGCCATAGCTATAGTCTTGGAAATATGTTATTAGACAGTTTTTCATGTGTTTAGACTTCTTGTGAAGGACACAAATGAGGGGTTCAGCTAGGGAGGATTTCTGAGAGAAGATGCATTTTGTTTTACCCTGTGACGTGTATCAAGTTTTCATGCAAGTGACTTAATGCCTTGTGGAATAAACAAAACTTCAGTCTCATCTTGCCGACATAACCGTGAGTGTTGTTTGCTTCCTGGGATTCCCAATGCATTGGTAAACAAATGGTATCGAACAGACAATTGAAGGGTATTGATAAAAGGAGGCTTATCTCCGACAGTTACATGGGGGCTCTTTTGCTGGGATCGCTGACAGCTGCCGACATCAGATGATGACACGACTGCTGGACATGTACAACTGCTGACATACCCAGGTGAGTGATCTGAAGATTGATTTTCAACATGATTACTCTATCAGCACTTGTATATAGCCCTTTGGTCTGTTCATCTGCTCAGGTAAGCTATACGCGATCATTTGGACCCACTTGTCTTTTTGAAAGCATTCATTATTTTTCTGTGTGCGCTGATAAAGTTATGTTTCAGTTTCACTTTTGCAAGGAAAAAATGTGGTTTTATTTTTAAATGACGTGTCATAACTGCAAATGCTCAATATGTTTGTGGCATAATCCTGCTATTGAGTCTGAATATTGTGAATTTAAAGGTATATTGCAAAACAGTGATTTTAGTTTTGTAGGGAACTTTAAGATAGGTTTTGCAACAGTTGTGCGGTGTCATGTTGATAAAGTGGTGACAGAAAAATTTATCGATGATACATTTCCATATTGTCTTGATAAATTACTTGTTAATTATATACCAGGAACCTATTAGGGGGTTTGTTCTAAGTCTTTGTCATCCTTACCCCTTGGTCCCAGAGTTATAGTTAGTGAAGGAAATTCCACTAATTATAAATAACGTTTAACCAGATGGCATAGAATTAGGTTAAGACACTGAACACTCACATACTCAGCCTTTTTAAATCCAGTACAGCCGAGTAAGGGGAAAAAGGATCTGTTTTTGGTGCACAAAATTTTAAAATATAACTTTTAATTTTTTCCGTTAAAATTAATTATAACGATGTATTGTAACGTATTCTGCTGATTAGCTAGTATGCGAAATATTAAAACCACAAATAACAGATATGTGAAAGTATGACAACACTGTGAATTACAGAAGAAAATATACTTTATGGTAAGAACTTACCGTTGATAACGTGATTTCTCTTATGTCCACAGGTATCCACAGGATAACATTGGGACATTGTCGAGCGACAGCGAAAATGGCACCAACACGGTCACAAGCTTTCTGGCCTCCCAGGATGCATTGGGACCTCCACTATATAGACTCAGTCAGATCAGTTCTTTCCACAGCGATTTTAGGCAGGAACATCAGACAGAGACCTGTTTAGGCGATAAGAACACACATGCACACCCTTCCATACAAGAAGGAAGAGGTTTTAGATTGTCTATATCCTCAAATAAGATGCGTCAGGGTGGGATCCCTGTGGATACCTGTGGACATAAGAGAAATCACGTTATCAACGGTAAGTTCTTACCATAACGTATATTTCTCTGGCTGGGTCCACAGGATTATCCACAGGATAACATTGGGATTCCCTAAGCCATTTTAGTGGTGGGGACGCTCCTGATTGCACAGGAGGACCTTTCGCCCGAAGTCTGCGTCATGAGAGGCAAAAGTATCCAAGGCATAATGTGTTTATGGAAGACCATGTGGCTGCCCTACATATCTGTTCTGCTGAAGCACCCTGTTGTGCTGCCCAAGAAGAACCTGCCTTAAGTGTAGAGTGTGCAGAGACATTAGCCGGAATAGGGAGATCTGCATGAGAATAAGCTTCTGATATTACCATTCGGAGCCATCTCGCCAGCGTCTGTTTACTAGCAGGCCATCCTCTTCTATGGAATCCGTAGTAGAGGATGAAGAGAGAATCTGTTTTCCTGATGGCACTTGTACGATCTATGTAGATTCTTAAAGCTCGGACCACGTCCAGCGACACTTCTCCCGCAGATAGTCCCGATGCCTGAAAAGCTGGGACTACAATCTCTTCATTTAGGTGAAACTTTGATAACACCTTTGGAAGATAGCTAGATCTCATTCTGAGAACTGCTCTGTCTGGAAAAAAACTTAAGAAAGGAGACTTACATGATAATGCTCCTAAATCTGACACTCTTCTGGCTGACGCCATTGCCAGTAAAAAAAGAACTTTAACCGTTAACCACTTAAGATCTGCTCTCTCAAGTGGTTCAAACAGAGGACCCTGGAGAAATTTAAGAACTAAATTCAAATCCCAGGGAGCTGCAGGAGGAACAAATGGAGGTTGAATATATACTACTCCTTGAAAAAACGTACGTACATCTTGTAAATCAGCAATTTTCTGCTGAAACCATACAGTTAACGCTGAGACTTGAACCCTCAAGGAAGCAGCTTTCAACCCCTTATCCAATCCTGCCTGAAGGAGATACAAAATCCTAGCTACTTTAAAAGATCTCGGATTTAAATTTTTTCCAGTACACCAATGAATATAGGCTTGCCATATTCTATGATACACACGGGCCGAAGAAGGCTTTCTTGCTCTAAGCATAGTTTGGATTACTTGTTTCGAAAATCCTTTAGCCTCTAGGATAGAGGTTTCAACAGCCACGCCATCAAAGATAGGCGATCCAGATGACTGTGACAACAAGGACCCTGCATTAGCAGATCTGGACGTTGAGGGAGCAGTATCGGTGGTTCCACGAACATTCTCAAAAGATCTGTGTACCAATGCCTTCTTGGCCAAGCTGGAGCTATTAGAATAATCGCTCCTTTTGCCTGTTTTATATTTCTCACTAATCTGGGTAACAGAGATATTGGAGGGAACAGATATGCCAGCTGAAACCTCAATTCTACGGACAGTGCGTCTACAAGGACTGCTCCTGGGTCCCTTGTTCTCGATCCGTACCTCGGAACTTTGTTGTTTAGACGCGACGCCATAAGGTCTATCTTCGGTAGACCCCATCTGTTCACCAGTGTCTGAAACACTTCTGTGTGTAGTGCCCATTCGGTTTCCTGAATGGTGTGCCGACTGAGAAAATCCGCTTCCCAGTTTAGTACACCCGGGACAAATACTGCTGACAATGCCGGGAGATGGAGTTCTGCCCATTTTAGAATGGGAGTTACTTCCTCCATCAATCTCTTGCTGTGAGTTCCTCCTTGATGATTGAGGTATGCTACTGCCGTCTCATTGTCTGAGCGGATCTGGAATGGTCTTCCTTGTAGATTGTCCTTTGCCTGAACCAGAGCCAAGTAAATGGCTCTTATTTCTAACAGATTTATTGGCAGGCGACTTTCCCTTGCGGTCCATTTTCCTTGGAACCATAGGCATCCGAGTACCGCCCCCCAGCCCTGCAGGCTGGCATCTGTTGTCAGGACTTGCCACTCTTTTATCCAAAAGGGTCTCCCCTTGTTTTAAATGGTCTGTCTGTAGCCACCACGCTAGAGACCTTTTTACGTTTACTGGAATCTTTATCATCTGCTTCTTTATCGTCTGATGATTTCCGTTCCATTTGGTCAGAATAAGGTGCTGCAACGGTCTGGAGTGGAATTGCGCATATTGCACCATGTCGAAGGTTGATACCATCAGACCCAACAGTCGCATTACTGCATGGACTGACATTGTCTGGGGAGGCAGATATAACATGTGCAGAGAGAGATAGATTTGGGTGTGGTGTGTTCAATCTGCAATCTAATTTGCAGTGTAAAAATAAAGTAGCCAGTATTTACCCTGCACAGAAATAAAATAACCCACCCAAATCTAACTCTATCTGCACATGTTATATCTGCCTACCCTGCAGTGCACATGGTTTTGCCCAACTGCTAAAAATAATCCTGCTACGATCAATTTGGAATTACCCCCATTGTTCCTGTGTTTCACAATGTGTTATGATTCACTTGGACTTCCAGGATCAATCACACATTCATTTATGTGACCTCCCTCTCATTAGTATGTAGGATCTATGTATGGATCCTTATAAACGTATAGTTATAATTTACCTTTTATTTGTAATATCAGATCCCTATATAAATTTTACTGGTATGCAATTCTCAGTATAATAGTATGATGCCTCTTTGTACAAATTATCAGAAGTTAATCCTCTTGCTTAAGATATCACACTGCAGTGTCAGTTCACCTCTCACTTATAGTGTCAGGTGTTTAACTCGTACCATAGGATCCCACATCCTGTGGTATTTCTCATATATGAGAATATATATTGGTTCACCTCTCACTTATAGTGTCAGGTGTTCAGCTCTACCTCCTATATTGTTTTAATGAAAAAATTCTTATGCTTGTAATCCCAGAGGGTAGAGTTGATTATTCATGGGCATCAATCTCTTTATTGCTATATTATATAGCTAGAGATTTGCTTCAGTGATAGTACAGTAAAATGTATGACAGTCAAAAAGGGGATAAGTATGGTGTATATATAACACTTTGTAATTTATACAGAATGTGGGGTGACCTTATATAGAAGGAATTCACAACACAGTAAGTATGTATAGATAGATTTAATTCCCATCAATGTTTGGCTAATGTAAGTACACTGACTTCATTAAGTTTCTATCCGAGGTCCATTCATGCTAAGCTGCGGTCAGGTATGTGACAGGCATTCCGCGGCTGAGCTGTGTTTAACCGGCTACTGTAATCTATCGTAACTCAGCGGCACCAGATCAAGTTATTCACCCTTCACCCGGATGTATGACTTATGATGGCATTGATATACACATTAATAAAGGCGCGTAATAGTCAGTGATCCTTTAATTAAGATCTGGTAAAGTAGCTCTGTAATCAGATGATAGGAACCAATTACATGTACAAATCCCTTAAATAAAGTTCTTATGCTGTTAATATATACACATTGATGTCTATCAATTCTCTTTCTATTATAGTGAACTGTACTTAGGTAATGACTAGCATTTATATATATATATATATATATATATATATATATAAGTAGCCTGTATTGCACTCCGGCTGGTATATTGTTTCAAATACTGCATGTAAATTACCTATCCCAGCTCATATCCGTGCCGGATATATTTTATATAATCTGACTTGCGCAGCAATGGACCTAATGTCCGAGTCTCTATCACTTTACAATTGCCATGTTATAATCATGTGGTACTAAACTTAGCTATACATTCTTCTATACTGAGCACATTAAATCTCTAATACATTTTTATATTAGACAGGAGAAGCAGACGCGTAGGACGCTCAGGTCCTACGTATGTTTCACATTAGCTGTAAAATCGGGAAAAATAGATAATTGATATATCAAAGTTTATTGTAATGGTAACATTATCAATTCTAATCTGTTATTCTATGTGCTCTGTAAATATACAGGCTGGGGATGGGAAGTAAGGTAACAATTCACCTGTTAGTTTTATGTGACTAATTGCATACGGGTGCAAAATGTTTATGACTACGGAATATGGATAATATAACAGTAAGCAAAAATTGCATTAGAAAAATAATTGTCATTTTATTCCTGAATGCATTACAAGATTTTAAACATAATTAGAAAGCAGAAAGTTTAACTACATAGAACATACTACTGCAAATTATATTAATGGGTGATTACGCATAATTATGCAGATTTATATATTTCCATAAAGTCATTTTTCATATATGCAATATGTATTTTAGTTTTGGTTTAGAAAAAATAATTCTTAGCTGTCAGGTAGCTGAAGATAGTAGCATAGTGCTCATTATTACAGTACTTTACTGATAAAGCTAAATATTTATCGTATATAAAACACTTTAAGAGGTCTAAGAACACTGTACGCTATCTACGTAAGAAGTACCGTAAGGGTACGCAAGTTGTGTAGCGATCGCTCAACCGTAGTCGAGACGCTCAAGCGTCACGTTCGCTTACGGCCCAGTGATCACAGGCAGGCACGCTATTGGCTGCCGACTAACGTAATGATTCGCTATAGCGTAGCGTACGCTCGGGACCACGAGGAGATCACCAGCGGTGGAGACGCTTACAACGTTAAACCTTTATATCTATACCTTTAACGATGAGATACACAGTATACCTTAGTGTAGAGACAGAGTGTAAGTGCAACCTGGTGTAACCTGATTAACTACAAAGCTGCTTGAGCGTCACCGACGCTCAGAGAATACTTAACCCTTATAAAGAATACACAGATACCTGGGCTTAGGGTCCAAAACCTATTATATGTATTATAACTATTATACTTGCAAAAGGAATCACAGTACAAATGATACACTACAATATAACATAAACCAACTAACCAGATAAACTACACAGGAAATACAATACAATACAATTAAAGGAAAATACGAGAGAGATAGAGAGAGAGAGAGAGACAGAGAGAGAGAGAGAGAGATGGCTCACAGTAAGACAATATGATTACGGAGAAAACTTACGCACAAGGGGAATGATCGCATGCGCCTCGATATCCAGCTCCCGATTATCAGCAATGAGAACCGTTGAAGAGAGTGAAGTTGGATATGGTCGGCCTGCGTATTTATGCCCCACACACAATACAATTCAATGGTCCCTACAATCTCATTGTTCATTGGACACAGGAATTCGGCTTCGCATTATAACAAAAGGTCATAGGTTGATTCATACAGGTGGGCTGTGACTATTTCCAACTGCTCAGGTGGGAGGGAAACTGGGTTTCCCGCCGCATGGGTAATAAAGTGCAAATAAAGTAAATGTTCATAAACTTCTTATGTCCATAACTATTTGCACGAGCGATTGATCTGCTTCAAACCAACACCGGAATATTTCTAATTAAATATTCTTCCGATGGATACTAAACACCACTGTATTACTCCTGTCTGACCCTTCGTATCAAACAAAGAGGGATTTCTCTGTTCAGGAACATGCTATGTTAACCAAACTTTCAGAATCTATCAAAGGGACCATGATCTACAAAATACATTATTAGTGAAAATATGTAATGATTGAGTCGCACGCTACGATCGCATAAACTCTACCGTAAATACGCATACCATGCGCCTGCGGGTGCCCGCGACTGTGAGTATGCGCACGTACGGGAGAGCGTACGCATGCGCAGCACGGACCTGTGTGAGGTGCAAATATGGTAGTGTGCATAGAGATATTTTTCTGACTTTGACAGTCCACCCTTTGGCAGTCAATAATAACTGCCACCTTCTAAAACATTTCAAAAGGAGAAAAATATATGTCAGGGGTTAATTCATTTCCATGGTTGGGTAAGGGAGGAGAGAGGAGTAGGTGGGAAGAGGGTATGACCTAGTGAGATAGCAGAAGCATGTGTGTATGAGTCCATGTTTGGGGGGTCATGTATCATCGTGCCGTACGTGTTGTAAATCAAGCTTCGAGGTATTGCGAAGTATACATTTGAATTCCTTCTTATCCCGTGGTACGGGTCTGTGGATGGGCTGTCAAACTTTACCGAGCTCTTTTCGGATTTGAACAAAATGGGGAGCACATTTTAGTTGATGATACATGAATGGGGGAATATGTGATTGCTGATATCTGTGCCTGTATTCCCTATACTATGTGTGTCATTACCTGAGGGTTGTAGAAATGAAGAAAAGACATAATTACGGTAAATGCGGTGGTATTCTATGTCAGGTTAATGTACATCTGTCGGTTGAAGTTTTGTTCGGTATCAGTTGAAAGTCGTCTTCTTTGCGCTATGTTGCCCATTAGGTGTGAGCAAAAAGCTTTGTCAATGCCATTAGATTTACAAAAAATGTTGGGCTAGCGTAAGTTTAAGAATTCTAGGGAAACTGGGGATCCATGGCAAAGTTCATCAAATGTCCGTATCTCAAGTGGTCAAAACTTCTTCTTTGGTCTATCCGTTGTCTGTATAGCGTCTCGTCAACTTCCTCGTCCAAGTGGGTCTTTTTATCTTGGAGAAAAAACAGAAAAACAGGTGAAAGAAACGGACCGTATAATCGCATTTTCATTACATCATTGTTTCTATCATTGGGTCATAAATCAAATCCAGGTTAATTACAGTTTCCTCACTCCTCAAACTCATTACCCTGGTACGATGTTTGCACTTCATTAAAGCCTGACCGCATCTAAATATCAAGCCAATTGATATGACAACACCTAAGATACATAGGAGAAACTTCCCAACATCCATTATGACTCCTTGAGCCCAGTCTCCCAAACCGGAGAACCAATTTCGCGGGTTCAACCATGACGCCCAACCAGTCAGCTCATTACCTACAGCAGCAAGAGTGAGATTGTGTTTTCGGCGAAATTCCCACTTCAATTGGAGAATATCGTCCATCTTTTGGTCTATGACCTCGACCGGATCCTCGGTGCTATTCGTGATATACGTGCAACACTTCACGCCGTACTGTGTTGCCAATGTAACACAATATCCGCCTGTCACTGCTGTGAGGTAATTAAGAACCATTCTATGCTGCACCAGTTCTGTTTTATAAGCTTGAAGTTCCCTTCCAGTATATCTAAACGTGTCATCATACATTTCCGTGATATTATCTAACAAATTTGCGAGCGCCGATATGTATTTATAATTTAGCACTCCTCTAGCGGTGCGGGTGAAATCTAACGCGATTAAGAATTGAATCCCGGTGGATTCACTTATCAGATCAGAGGCCGGATGCTCTGTCTTCTCTATCAGGTGCCTTTTAACAACGTGCTCGTAATGGGTGTGAGTATAAGGAGCTTGGGCACCACGATGTATGTCTTTCATTTTATCATGTGTTACAGTCATTACTTCAGGCAATACTTTTCCAATATAGCACAATCCTTCAGAGTTTGGGGCAAGCCACTTGTACGCCTTTCTCCCGCATATGAAATATGCATCATCGGGGAGAACATATGGGACGGAGAAGGACATAACCATGTTACACACCTTCCAGGTGAACTCTCCTAACCCTAATTCTTCCATCTGCTTAATACACGTATCAGGTTGTACGATATGTGCACAGTATCCTGGTGATACTTCTCCAACTCTCGTAATCCTATTTCCTAAGGTGTACCTATACCGGAAAGATTTTCCTCTACTGGCTATGTGGCGTACAAGCTCTGTATCTGTAGGCATTCTATCTGCTCTATGTGAAAAGGTCATGGTGTGGTTACTCCATGACACTTCCCAATTTCCCGGCTTTCTGGGATTGGAGATGTTGAAACATAATAGGGACCTATCCACATGGTATTGGTGGAGCTTCAAACTAGGAGGGCTGGAGATATTAAACCTCCTGTCCACCGGTCTCCCACCATTTAACTCAAGTACCTCCCCTATCGTTAAAGGAAATGGTACTAGCCCTGATTTGCTATGACCTTGAGGTACTTGAGAGCATACCCAACAATCTGTTTTGCTTAACACATTACCCACTAAGGAGTGATAGTCACTCAATGGATGCCGGTCCATATGGATATTAAAACTGGATTGGCATTTCTTAATGCACCCATCTTCAATGACATTGTTACAGAGCCTACAGATACAGTTTTCCTCAGCTAACAATCCGTCACAATTCCTTCTATGGTCAATGCTATCGGATCGTTTTCTGATACTCGCCTTTGCTTGTTGGTTAGGTTGATCTTGGAAAACTACGCCTCCATCTTTATCATCAGAACCCATTCCAGAACCTCTATCGACCTCCATGGTACTCTCGCCGGAACAGACTGCTCTGGTCAACATCATGGTCAACAGGAAAATCCGGATCACAGTCTCTTGGGGCAAGTCCATCTTATAGGAGGAAACGGAGAAGAATGAGAAGGAGGAAAAAGAAATTTGAGGGAGAGGGGATGGGAAGTGGAGAAAAACAATAAAAGGGAGTGGGGAGTCGACAACAGCTCTCGGTCTTCAAGGCTCAGGTGCCGCCTCAGTCCTCCTGGAACAGACACTCCAGTGATACAACCTCTACCGTCTGTTCCTTATCACGGGACTTCTCTGGATCAGCAACCTTCTTGCAGTGGGATGAATGGACCCAAGTCTCTCTCTCAGCAACCTTCAATGCTGTAGTGCTAGTCAATAAGACCTGGTATGGTCCTTCCCATCTATCAATAAGGCAACCTGAGCGTAGAAAATTCCGTATCATTACATAATCCCCAGGTTCAATGTCATGACAATTACTATCAGGTAGATCAGGAACCACCAACTTCAGATTATCATTTTGATTCCTTAACTGTTTACTCATGTTAATCAAGTACTTTACAGTTACTTCATTGTTACATTTCAAATCATCCTGAGGGTTAATCATGACATGCGGTTGCCGACCAAACAAGATTTCAAAGGGAGACAGATTAAGAGGGGACCTGGGAGTGGTTCTGATACTGTTCAATACAATGGGTAAAGCTTCTGGCCATGTCAATCCTGTCTCTGCCATCACGTTACTCAATTTATTTTTAATAGTGCTGTTCACTCTTTCGACCTTCGCACTCGCCTGTGGACGGTACGGAGTGTGCAGCTTGCTATCAATTCCCATCAACTTACACATTCCTTGAAAGACATCACCTGTAAAATGGGTACCCCTATCACTTTCGATTATTCTAGGGATACCATATCTACATACAAATTCCTGCACAATTTTCTTAGCAGTAAACATAGCGGTATTTGTAGCCGCAGGAAATGCTTCGACCCAATTTGAGAAAACATCTATACAAACAAGTACATATTTCAAATTCCGACAAGGGGGTAATTGTATAAAGTCAATTTGTATTACCTGGAAAGGGCCGCCGGCAGGTGGGATATGGGATGGTTCTGTAGGTATTGCCTTTCCAATATTCTTTCTCAAACAGGTAAGGCATGACATTGCTCTTTTACTCGCATGAGAGGAGAATCCTGGGGCGCACCAATAGGCTCTTACCAATTTGCACATCCCCTCCTTGCCTAGATGAGTCAGCCCGTGAGCTGCTTCAGCCAGACATGGAAGATATGCTCTGGGGGCCACTGGTTTACCATGTCCATCCGTCCAGAGTCCTGAGGACTCCTGGCCATATCCCTTTGCCTTCCAGACTGCCTTTTCCTGTGTGGAACACAAATTTTGCATTTCACACAACTTCTGTGTGTTAATGGTATTAAATACCATCAATTGTGTGGTGTCTGTCTGTATGGGGGTAGCAGCTGCTAACTTAGCAGCTTCGTCCGCTCGGCTGTTACCAAGTGATACCGGGTCTTGGCTATATGTGTGTGCTTTACATTTGATAACAGCCACTCTGTCGGGTTCCTGTATCGCTGTTAGAAGCCTTTTTATGTGAGCTGCATGCGCTACCGGTGTACCAGCGGCCGTCATGAAATTTCTGAGACGCCATAGGGCTCCGAAATCATGGACTACTCCGAATGCGTATCTAGAATCGGTGTAGATATTGGCTGACTTACCCTTAGCCAATTCACATGCTCTGGTTAGGGCGACCAGTTCAGCAACCTGGGCTGAGTGAGGTGGGCCTAGCGGTTCCGCTTCTATGGTGTCTTGGTCATCTACGACTGCGTATCCAGTACACAAGTCTCCCGAGTCTGACTGTCTATGGCAACTACCGTCCGTGTAGAACGTGAGTTCTGCATCTTCCAGTGGGTTGTCACTGATGTCAGGCCTTGCGGTAAAATTTTGGGTCAAATATTCCATACAATCATGTGTATCTTCCTTTGTATTAAATCCTCCTTCCCCATCACTCTCACCTTCCACCCTTTGTGCCTGACCAGGCACACCTGGGAGATACGTTGCAGGATTTAATGCACTGCATCTCCTTATGGTGATGTTTACGGGGGCCATTAGTGCCAATTCCCATCTTGTAAACCTCGATGATGAGACGTGTCTGGTTTGGGCAGAATTCAATAAGGCTGATACTGCATGTGGCGTATGGATTGTGAGGTTGTGGCCTAGCACGACATCTTCGCTTTTTGTCACTAGCAATGCTATCGCAGCAACGCTTCGCAAGCATGTGGGGAGGGATCGCGCTACCGTGTCTAGCTGAGCGCTGTAGTATGCAACTGGCCTACTGGCATCACCGTGTTTTTGGGTTAGTACACC
>NC_086449.1:116535664-116612484 GCF_028390025.1 Pseudophryne corroboree | reverse complement strand
CAAGATTACAGAGGTGATGCCATGATCAGAAGATTTGAAGCACCAACAGCTCCAAAGTTAAAGCAAATACTAAGGAACAAGACAGAAGAAGTCCCAGAAGACAAATGAATGATGATGCTTCTGCCAATATAAAATACAAGCTTCTTCAGGTACCTCCCAGTGAACATAATGTCTCCAGAAGAAACAACAAAAGGTATGATTACAGTCACCTTGCCCACTGGAGAAGGGCATTTGTGTCTAATGAATACTGGAGCCAGCAGACGCAGAAGACAGCAGGGGGAGGTACCACAAGAACTGATGATGTCAGAAACACTTAAAGGAACAGGAGATGCAAGAACTACAGTCACCAATACCAGTCCAGTTCTTGACCTCGAAGTACATGTCCAGTGACTTTGCTGAAACACAATGTACTGAAGCTTATCCAAGCAAGAAAACAGTACACCTCAGCAGAAGTTGAATTTTCCAGCAACTTATCAAAGGAGATACAGAACCATTTAGAAGCAAGTTGGAACAGAAGTTAAGTATTGGCTCATTCCCGCAGTACCAGTTGTGGAAGAAAGTAAGCAATACTGCTAGACCACATTACCCCAGGGAGGGGCTACATCACCAGGTGATTTATCCAAAAAAACACACAGCTAATACAGTATGTGGATGACCTGCTGATTGACACCACCACTGAAAGAAGTACCAGGAAGAGACAGTGTCATTATTGAAGTTTCTGGAAGAACAAGACTGCAGAGCCTCAAAAGGAGAAATTGCAGCTAGCAAAGCAAAAAGTGATCTTCATAGGATGCTCAAGGTACCGAACATCTAATAGAATAGAGAAATAAAATAATAATACAAGCTAAGATACCAACTAGTGTCAAGCAAGTCAGAGATCATTCCTGGGCCTAGTAGGATACTGCAGAGAATGGATACCTCTAGCATCAGTCTACATGCAAGCATTGTATGACAACACTGAAAGAGTCCACATCCTATACAGCAACAGATGAATAAGCAATTGAACAATTGAAAGCAGCAGTTGCCTCATCTCAAGGACTAGAACTACTTGACTATTGAAGAAGGAGGCCATATACAGAAGTTCTTACGCCAAAATATGGACTAAGGCGAAGACCAGTGGCCTACCACTCAAGTAAGCTTTACAACATCATTCAAGGAGCACCTACCAGCATCGGAGCAGTGGCAGCAGCAGCAGTCCTAGAAGAGGACAAGAGCACAGGCATAGTGCTGAATCATGAGCTTATCATCCAGGTACCGCATGTGGGAACAGAGAAGCTTCAGCAAGCAAGAACCAAACACCTGTCAGCAGCAAGGCTGACCATGTATGAAGTAGCACTGCTAAGTCCAACAACGTAACCATCAGAAGATGTACTACCCTCAATCCAGCAACCCTTTCCCAGCATTAATCAATAAAGGTGTTGAATCTCAAGATTCAAAAGGAGGGAGTAACAGATTATCTTCATTATCTATTGATGGATCAGCAAGGAGAAGATGATGATGAGGACCAGGAAGGTGGTCTAGAAGAGGAGGATAAAGACAGATCATCATGGACATAGAGGGATGGCCCAGAGCAAGATGATAGTTCTACTAAGCAAAATCCAGAGCAATATGATAGTTCTACTAAGGGCAACATTTTTCTTTTTCCCATGATTGTATGGCTTTACTGGAACAAGAACTACCTTATGCTCAGCATGAGCTATATGTGGATGGATCAAGGTACTATAGGGATTCCTTATACAGTATATGTAGTAACCACTGAACATGAAGTTGTGGATTCAGGATCCTTACCATCCCAGTACAAGAGTGTGGACCAGATATGAAAAAGCAGAGGCTTCAAGAAGGTAAGTGGCGAAGACAAACAACATGCTTCACTGATCAGACACCAGTTCAGAGCTCTGCAAGGGTCACAGAAAAGGTTGCCATAATGAATATCCAGGCACATGCAAGAAATGACACTCCTGAAACAAGAGGCAACAATCTGGCAAGATGCTGAAGCCAAGAGGGCAGCAAGATGCCCCCAGCAGGAAAGGCAAGCGTATACAGTAACCATTCCAGTGCCAGACCAAATGCCTGAATATGATACGCTGATTGAACTTCAGAACCAGGCAGGAGAGAGTGTGAAAAAAGAAAAGCAACCAAACAACCAGTGAAAGTAGCAATCTACACTAGTTGCCATAATGAATATCCAGGCACATGCAAGAAATGACACTCCTGGAACAAGAGGCAACAATCTGGCAAGATGCTGAAGCCAAGAGGGCAGCAAGATGCCCCCAGCAGGAAAGGCAAGCGTATACAGTAACCATTCCAGTGCCAGACCAAATGCCTGAATATGATACGCTGATTGAACTTCAGAACCAAGCAGGAGAGAGTGTGAAAAAAGAAAAGCAACCAAACAACCAGTGAAAGTAGCAATCTACACCAAACAAACAGTGAAGGTAGCAGTCTACACCATACAGACAAAAGAAACAGAAGAAGTAAAGCCTCAAACGCTTGATCTACAGGATTTGAAGAAATTTCAGGAACAAGCAGGTCCTGAAGAAAAAGCAGCATGGCAGAGAGAAGAGGAGCTAGACAAGAAGAAACTTGTTTATGGAAATTGGAAGAGAAGTTATGCTTACCCAGAAGCTTATATCCACGTATGTGTCAAGTCAGCCATGGACTCACACACCTGGTAAAGGATCAAATGGAAATTTAGTAAATGAAAGATGGATAGCTCCAGAAGTTTATCCAGATGCAACCAAGTTTGTACAAGCCCACTGCATATGTGGAAATGTCCAATCCAGGACAGAAGGTCGCAACCCTTGGAGCAAACCTAAACAAAAATTATTTTCCATTTCAAAGACTGCAAATTGACTATATCTAACTGCCAAAGATGTATTGGTAGCCACAGACATTTTCAGTTATTAGCCAATGGCAAAAGCAACAGCAAAATCAATAGCTAGAAAATTAGTTTCAGAAGTTATTTGCAGATATGGAATACCAGAAGTTATAGTAGCAGATAGCGGTATTTATTTCATTTAAGAAACAATGTAGTACCATAATGTATGACTTGGGAATACAACAGGCATTCCATGTATCACCCACAGGTTAGTGAGTGTGTCACAGAAACCAGAAAGGGATGCTAAAGTGTTTATTTCTAGTACTGGTTAATAGTAGAACCATATTCAGTAAAACCTAGATTATTCACCTTATGAAATATTGTTTGATAGCATACCTATAGGATGTTATTAACCACAAGAGTTACAGCATAAATATGGTAATTTGACTGCATATGTTAAAAAAAGTCTTACTGAAGAAACTAACACCTTTGTATTCTCTAGTTTTTCCCTCTCTCCCAGATTCAGGAGCAGATCTGAATCCCCACAAGCTTTACCCAGGAGATTGGGTGTATCTGGAAAGACACATGAGAAAGTCACTTCAGCCCAGATTTGATAGTCCACATCAAGTGTTGTTGACCACGCCCACTTCTGTGAAAATTAATGAGAGAGAGACTTGGGTCCCACTGCAAATTTGCTCAAGTTAAGTTTGAACAATGAAATACACAAACATGCAGATGCTAATTGGGCCTAAACTAGACAGGCCACTATGGGTCATTATATTGGGAACTTCAGTACTCATTGTAGTCATAATATACTCTATATCCCTCATAGGTGAGAGCAGGTACTGGCATGTCCGCCAATCCAAAGTTACATACCAGTGTTAGTATGTAAGATGTGTGGTATCAAAGCCACTAGATCTTGTGTTAAACAAATTAAAGATCATGAAATCTCTAGGATTTCAAAGATACCAGTTAGTTAAGAAATGCTGGGCTCACATGGGCCCACATCTGGAAAAGGAGGGGAATGGACATTTGTCCCCACTACATATAAGCGTATAAGGGTTTTAGATTTCTTTGAAGCAAATACATACTACAAAATAGAGTGTGACAGTTTTTTAAAATGTGTATGAAAAGAAATCCAAGAATGTGTTGTACATTTATCACTAGTGAAATAGATAATGCGCAAGAAGTGGTTTAGAGATAAGTCCAAGAAGTGGAGAATCAAAGGCAGGCATATGCCAACAAACATAATACCACTGACTTCCTGGAGGGGACTTGGGGGAAGGGAGGATGGTTTTCCTCTCCTGGTTAAATCCTGCCAATTGGTTTAGCGAGATCAAAGAATAGATTGTTGAAATTGTGATGTTTTTTATTAAAATTTGTTGGCTTAGCAATTTGCATATATCTGTGTTTTAAGATGCTATTTTGTTTCCTTTCAACTTGAAAGAAGTCTGTAAACTCAAAGATGTGAAACCTCCAAGTTTAAGAAACTACACAAGAACTTGGCAAGAAGAAGCCGTGAGCAGTCTACCTTAATGGATATGATGTGAACGGTCATTACCTTTCATTGGATAGAGTGACGAGCACAATCCTACGGGAATATAGCCTTTAGCACCATTATAGCTAGACTGTTTGCCTAGACTCTGTAGGTAGAGATTGTGTAATGCCTTATAGCTCAACTGCAATGTCAATTTATCATGAAAAGGATGGACTGAAAGAGATAGTATTAAGCTTAAGCAGCTATCAGCCATTTTGTATAATTAACAGCCATGTTGTAGTGAATAAGGAAAATGCTTTGTTAAGAAGTCATAAAAATGCTGACATTTCATAGTTAGTACATTCTGTGAGAAGCAAGGTCATAGCTATAGTCTTGGAAATATGTTATTAGACAGTTTCTCATGTGTTTAGACTTCTTGTGAAGGACACAAAGGAGGGGGTCAGCTAGGGAGGATTTCTGATTAATTTTGTTTTACCCTGTGACGTGTATCAAGTTTTCATGCAAGTGACTTTCTGCTATATAACGCCTTGTGGAATAAACGAGCTTCAGTCTCATCTTGCCGACATAACCGTGTGTGTTGTCTGCTTCCTGGGATTCCCAATGCATTGGTAAACAAACTGTATCGAACAGACAATTGAAGGGAATTGATAGGAGGCTTATCTCCGACAATCAAGAGGCACTAACAGGCTAAAGCTTTAAGCTGCCCAGGATGCATTGGGGCCTCCTCTATAAACCCGCCTCCAGGCACTGAGAGCTCAGTTTCATTAACTAGTCCAATGCAGGAGCAGGTAAGAGAGAAGGCAGATGTTAGTCACATAAAACCACATTCTCACAACAGGAGTAGGTACCAGCGGTTAATGCCAAACAAACCCATAGAAGCTAGGTGCGTCAGGCTGGGCGCCCTGTGGAACCCAATGTACCTTGCAGAAAGAGTGTTCACCATGGTAAGTGTACCATAAAACTCCTTTTCTGCAGTAGGGTACATTGGTTTCCACAGGGAAACATCTGGGATTTACTAAAGCAGTTCCTCAAGGGAGGGGACGCGCCTTAGCAGATGAGAATTTGGTGTCCAAAGGAAGCATCCTGGAAGGCGAAAGTATCAAAGGCCTAGAACTTAAGAAACCTTTTAATTGAGGACCATGTAGCTGCCTTGCACAATTGTTCAGAGGACGCGCCACGGCGGGCCTTCCAAGAAGGTCCAACAGACCAAGTAGAATGGGCATTAATAGCAGCAGGAGCTGGGAGTCCAGCCTGCGCATAAGCTTGTGCAATCACCATTCTGATCCATCTGGTCAAGGTTTGCTTATTCGCAGGCCAGCCACATTTGTGGAAAACAAACAGTACAAAAAGGGTATCTAACCTCCTGATAGAGGTAGTCCTCTCCACATAAATATGTAGAGCCCTAACCACATCCAAAGAATGTTCTTTGGGAGACAATTACGAAAATATAAAGGCTGGTGAAAAGATGACACCACCATAGGCAAATAACCTGGGCAAGTTCGTAGAACTGCTCGGTCATGGTGAAATATCAAAAAGAGTGGAGGACAGGACAGAGCTCCTAAGTCCGACACCCATCTCACAGAGGCAATAGTCAGCAAGAACAGGACCTTGGCCGTAAGCCATTTAAGGTCCACCAACTCAAGAGGTTCAAATGCAGACTATCGCAGGACATTCAGTACAACAGTCAGATCCCATGGAGCCACAGGAGGGACAAAGGGAGGCTGAATCTGAAGGACACCCTGAGTGAAAGTATGAACGTCAGGTATAGATGCAGTTTTTCTCTGAAACCATACCGACAAGGCAGAAATGTGAACCTTGAGGGAGGCCAGACGATGGCCCTGTTGCAGAAAAGCCAGAATTCTGGAAGTTCTGAATTGGTATGCATCATAATTCTTATCAGCACACCAGGTGAAGTAAGAATTCCAGACCCTGTAATATATCCGGGCAGATGTGGGCCTTCAACATAGTTTGGATAACCGCCTCTGAGAATCCTTTGGCCCTCAGGAGTGATGCTTCAAGAGCCATGCCGTCAAAGCCAGTCTGGTCAGGTCTGGGTAGATACAAGGGCCATGTACGAGGTCTGGCTGCTGAGGAAATAGAAGGGGATGCCCTGTTGACAGACCCTGCAGGTCTGAGAACCAGTGCCGTCTGGGCCATACTGGAGCGATTAGAAGTAGCGATCCTCCTTCTTGCTTGATCTTCTGTAGGACCCTGGGCAGAAGTGACCCTGGAGGAAACACGTAGGGCAGCCGAAAGTTCCATGGAGTTGTCAGTGTGTCCACAAATGCTGCCTGAGGATCCCTGGTCCGAGATCCGAAGACCGGCACCTTGTAAGTGTGTCGAGACGCCATTAGGTCTAAATCCAGTAGGCCCCACTTGTCCACTAGGAGTTGAAAGACTTCTGGATGAAAACTCTACTCTCCGGTGTGCACGACCTGGCGACTGAGGAAGTCCGCTTGCAAGTTCAGGACGCACGGAATGAGCACTGCCGATATTGCTGGCAGATGGTGTTCCACCCAATGAAGGAATTTTGACACTTCCATCATTGTGATGTGGCTTCAAGTGCTTCCTTGATGGTTTATGTATGCCACCGTGGTGGCGTTGTCTGATCTTACTTGAACAGGCCTGTTCTGTACCAGAGGCAGAGCTACAGATAGGGCATTGAACACCGCCCTCAGCTCCAGAATGTTTATCGGAGGGAGTGATTCCTCCTTGGTCCATCGTCCCTGAAAAGAGTGTTGCTCCAACACAGTGCCCCATCCCCTCAGACCTGCATCCGTTAGTTGGACCCAGTTGAGTATCCAGAAGGGCCAGCCCCTGCTCAATTGCTGGTCCTGTAGCCACCAGGGCAGCGACAGACAAACCTCCAGAGTCAAAGTGATCATGTGAGATCTGATCCAATGAGGTAGGCCTTCCAACTTGGAAAAGATAAACCTATGTAGAGGGCGGGAATGAAATGGAGCGTACTCTACCATGTCGAATGCCGAAACCATCAGGCCAAGTACATGCATCGCCGAGTGTATGGACACTCTGGGGCGACAAAAGAAGCATCTTATCCTGTCCTGAAGCTTCAGGACTTTCTGGAAACAGAAACAGATGCTGGATGTGTGTGTCCAGGAGTGCCCCCAGGTGCACCATGCTCTGAGATGGGACCAGCGAGGACTTCTTCCAATTGATGAGCCATCTGTAGGCTTGTAGGAAGGTTACCGTCAGTTGCAGATGACTGAGGACAGGGCCATAACTAGGCAGGGGGGGGGGGGGGGGGCTAAAGGGGCAAGCGCCCCGGATGCAGGGTTTGAGGGGGCGCCAAGGAGTCACAGAGGAGCAGTTTTTTTTTTTTTTTTTACCGGCAGTGCTGTGCTGCTCCAGTGAGACAGCAGACAGCTCCCGGAGCTGGTGTCGATGCTGTGCAGGTGAGCTCCAGTACCTGGGATCTCTCCTATGCTGGCTACTGTCTAAAACTCACTTCTTTGCCATGCAGTGCTGCGACTAGCGTGCAGTGCACCGTGCAAGCTATAGAAGACTGTGCTCCCAGTTAGCAGTATCAACCTCCGCTTTGCCTCCCAGATGGGGGGATTTGGTGTAGCTTATAGGGTGTATGTAGTGTAGTGATGTAGTGTACCATATAGTATGTGTAGTGTAGTAATGTAATGCAGTATATAGGGGCATGTAGTGCACTGATGTGGTGTAGCTTATAAGGGGATATAGTGTAGTGATGTATTGCAGCATATAGGGTATGTAGTGCATTGCATAGGAGCATGTAGTGTAGTCAGAGCCGGCCATAGGCATAGGCAAACTAGGCAATTGCCTAGGGCATTTGATATGCCTAGGGGCATCATCAGCTTCTGCTGATTAAAATGATATGCGAAATGCCTATATTCTGTATGTAGCATTTCCTATGCAGATACAGCCACAGTCTCGCACAGTATATTGGCATGCTGCATATCATTTTAATCAGCAGAAGCTGCTTGTGCATCCTAGCCACATAGCAATGCAAATAAGATGCATTTTCATTAAAAAAAAGTGCCCGACGTTAGCATTGATGCAAGATTTGTGAGGACACATCTGTATCCAAGCAGAGGCAGAGGTCACAGTGTTAGTGGAAGTGTGAGTGCTGTGTGCATGTGAGAGGGTTGGTTGTGCAGTAGTGTTTAGAATATGTGTAAGGAGCATTATGTGTGTCATGTGAAAATGCATTAATAATGTGCAACATATGTGCAAAGGGCCACTATGTGTGTCATTATGTGTATAAGGGCATTAATAATGTGCGGCATATGTGTAAGGGACATTATGTGTAAAAGGGCATTAATAAAGGTTGTCATAATGTGTAAGGTGCATTATGTTTATAAGGACATTAATGTGTCTCATATGTGTAAGGGGCATTACTGTGTGGAATTGTGTATAAATGCATTACTAATGTGTGGCATTATGTGTATAAAGTGCTCTACTATGTGGCGTTGCAAATAGAAAGGGCACTACTGTGTCGTCTAATGTGAATAAAGAGCAATAAGGTGTGGTGTAATGTGAATAAGGAGCAATTCAGTGTGATGTAATGTGAATAAGGGGCTCTACTGTGAGGAGTAACGTTCATAAGGTAAAGCGATACTACTGTGGGATGTAATATGAATTATGGACACTATCGCAAGATAAAATGTGAATAAAGTTGCAGTACTGTGTGGCGTAATTGGAATTGGGGTTACTATTGTGTGGCCATGTCCCTTCCCAGCAAGAAGATGCCCCTTTTTGGGCTGTGTATCAAATGTGCGAACTGTTCCTATTTAAAATATAGGGGGTACAAGGACTGCTATGGGTGAGGGGTGATGGTGCTGGGAAAGATGTGCAAGGTCAGAGGCAGAACCAGCGGTGGTGCTAGGGGGAAACAGCCAAAATTTTGCCTAGGGCATCATATTGGTTAGGGCCGGCTCTGAGTGTAGTGATGTAGTTCAGCGTGTAGGGGATGTAGTATAGAGAAATAGTGCAGTGGATAGGGGAATGTAGTGCAGTGATGAAGTGTTATAGTTTATGGGGACACACAGAGGAGCATGTAGTTGAACACGCTGGTGGGGCATGTGATGCATAGGGCATTTGAAGCACATAGTGAAATATTGTCCAATACTATCCCCTTTTTTAAATATTTTTGATAATCTGAATATTGTAGTCTGTCAGAGTGTGTTTTGCTGTGTTGTGTTTTTTTTTTTTTTTTTTTTGGGGGGGGGGGGGGGGGGGGCGGGGTGTGTGGAGGTGGCACCAAATTACTGCCATGCCCCAGGTGACGAAAATCCTAGTTTCGGCCCTGCTAAGGAGGACATCGTGGGAATTTTAAAGAATCAGCAGGTCGTCCAGATACGGCAGGATTCTGACACCCTGAGGACGGAGATGGGCCGTTTTCACGGCCATAACCTTGGTGAAGACCGGGGGAGCCCTAGCAAGTCCAAATGACAGAGGCTGGAATTGATAATGGAGGTTGCCAATGGAATACTGCAGAAACTGCTGATGCAACATGGCAATAGGTATATGAAGGTATGCATCCTGTATATCCATAGTCTCCTGGTTCCATTATTAGTACAATTGAGTGCAGGGTTACCATACGAAACCTGGACACTCTCACAAATGTGTTCAGAGATTTGAGGTTGAGTATAGGCCGGAAAGACCCATTGGGTTTCGGGACCAGAAAATAGGATTTTAATTACCTACCGGTAAATCCTTTTCTCGTAGTCCGTAGAGGATGCTGGGGTCCACATTAGTACCATGGGGTATAGACGGATCCACTAGGAGCCACTGGAACTTTAAGAGTTTTATAGTATAGGCTTGCTCCTCCCTCTATGCCCCTCCTACCAGACCCAGTCTAGAAACTGTGCCTGAGGAGACGGACAACTTCGAGTGAAGGATTTTACACAGATAGTGGCGAGATTCACACCAACTCACACAAACAAGGCAAACCAAGCTAACTAGATTGAAAACTCAGCAATAGCTGAATAACATTACTGAACCAAGTAACAATGCAGTACTTAACTAAGAACAAAGCAGTACTGAACCAAGTAACCACTGCAGGATAACGAAGCGCTGGGCGGGCGCCCAGCATCCTCTATGGACTAAGAGAGAAGGATTTACCGGTAGGTAATTAAAATCCTATTTTCTCTTACATCCTAGAGGATGCTGGGGTCCACATTAGTACCATGGGGATGTACCAAAGCTCCCAGAACGGGAGGGAGAGCGCAGAGGCTCCTGCAGAACTGATTGACCAAACTTTAAGTCCTCAGAGGCCAAAGTATCGAACTTGTAGAACTTAGCAAACGTGTTCGACCCTGACCAAGTAGCCACTCTGCAAAGTTGTAAAGTCAAGAGCAGTCGTCCAGGAAGAACCCACGTTACGAGAAGAGTGGGCCTTAACAGATTTTGGACACGGCAATCCTGCCATAGAATATGCATGCTGAATAGTGAACCTGATCCAGCGAGAAATTGTCTGCTTAGAAGCAGGACACCCAATTTTCTTGGGATCATAAAGGACAGAGAGTCCGATTTCCTGTGATGAGCAGTCCTCTTCACATAGATCTTCAAAGGCCTCACAACATCCAAGGACTTTGGTTTAATTGAGGAGTCCGTAGCTACTGGCACCACAATAGGTTGGTTGATATGAAAAGCCGACACAACCTTTGGAAGGAACAGCTGACGCGTCCTGAGCTCAGCTCTATCTTCATGGTAGATTAAATATGGGCTTTTACAGGACAAAGCCCCCAATTCCGACACATGTCGAGCAGAAGCTAAGGCCAACAATGTGAAAGCCTTCCACATGAGAAACTTGACCTCAGCCTCCTGTAAAGGCTCAAACCAATCCGATTGCAGGAAATGCAACACCACGTTAAGATCCCGGGGTGCCGTCGGCACCACAAAGGGAGGCTGGATGTGCAGAACTCCACCATAGGAAACTTCTTGAATTCACACCAAGACACATATTTTTCCAAATGCGATGATAATGTTTAGACGCCACTCCTTTCCTAGCCTGTATCAGGGTAGGAATAACCTTGCTCGGAATACCCTTCCGGGCTAAGATCTGGCGTTCAACCTCCATGTCATCAAATGTAGCCGCGGTAAGTCTTGATAAGCGAACGGCCCCTGTTGCATAAGATCCTCGCGAAGAGGATGAGGCCTCGGATCTTCCAGCAGAAAGTCCAGAAGATCCACGTACCAAGCTCTCCTTGGCCAGTCCGGAGCAATGAGAATTGCCTGAACCCTTGTTCTCTTTATGAGTTTTAGAATTCTTGGAATGAGAGGAAGTGGAGGGAACACATATACTGACTTGAACACCCACGGTGGTACCAGGGCATCCACCGCCACTGCTTGTGGGTCTCTCAACCTGGAACAGTGGGGTCATTCCAACCCGATCACTCGCTGCAGTTTGTTGCAGCGCAGCGATCGGGTCAAAAATGCGCATATGCCAGCGCCGCAGCGCACCGGCACATGGCAGTCGTCGCTGTCTACCGATCGCCTCTGAGACAGAGGCGGTCGCTGGGCGGGAGGGGGCTGAACGGCGGCGTTAAGCCGCCATTTAGTAGGCACGGTCCAGCCAACGGAGGCATGGCTGGACCATTGGGGGGGCGTGCCGTGGCGGCTGCGTGACGTCTCACGCAGCCGCTGCGGCCAGTGGCAGCGACACACATCTCCCGGCCAGCCGCAGGAGCTGCACTGGCTGGGAGTTACTCCTCAAATACAAAGGTATCGACGCTGTGCGATGCTTTTGTATTTGTGCGGGGGGGGGGGCAGCACTGACATGCAGGGCAGAGTGGCCCTGTGCTGGGCGTCCCCCCGCATGTCAGAGAACATGATCGTAGCTGTGCTAAATTTAGCACAGCTACGATCAACTCGGAATGACCCCTAGTACCTCCGAAGTTTCTTGTTGAGACGTGAGGCCATCATGTCTATTTGAGGCACGCCTCAAAGACTGGTCACCTCTGTGAACACCTCCGGATGGAGGCCCCATTCTCCTGGATGGAAATCGTGCCTGCTGACGAAGTCTGCTTCCCAGTTGTCCACTCCTGGAAGGAAGATTGCTAACAGCGCCACTGCGTGATTTTCTGCCCAGAGGAGGATTCATGTTACCTCTGAATTAGCAGCACTGCTCTTTGTTCCTCCCTGTCGGTTTATGTAGGCCACCGTCATCACATTGTCTGACTGTACTTGAATGGCCTGATTTTGCAGAAGATGTGCCGCTTGTAGAAAACCGTTTTATACTTATGTTTATTGGGAGAATGGATTCCAGACTTGACCACCTTTCTTGGAAGGTTTCCCCTTGAGTGACTGCGCCCCAACCCCTGAGACTTGCATCCGTGGTTAGAAGGGATCCAGTTCTGAACCCCGAACCTGCGGCCCTCCAGAAGGTGAGGCATTTGCAGCCACCAGAGGAGTGAATTCCTTACTTTCGGCGATAAACGTATCATTTGGTGCATGTGTAGGTGAGATCCCGACCACTTGTCTAGGAGATCCAGTTGGAAGGACCGAGCATGAAATCTTCCGTACTGTAGAGCCTCATAGGAGGCAACCATCTTCCCCAGAAGGTGAATGCACGGATGAACCGATACCCGGGTGGACTTCAAGACATCCCGGACCATTGATTGTATTACCAACGCATTCTCCACTGGTAGAAACACCCTCCTCACTTCCATGTCGAGGATTATCCCCAGGAAAGACAATCTCTTTGTCGGCTCCAGATGTGACTTTGGAAGGTTCAGGATCCAACCATGGTGGTCATTCCGAGTTGTTCGCTGTGCAGCAATGAGGCAAAAAAAGGAATTTCTGCGCATGCGTATGTGACGCAATGCGCATGTGCGACGTACTTTACCAACAGCCAAAGTAGTTTCACACAGGCTGTAGCGAAGCTTTTCAGTCGCACTGCTGGGCGCAGAGTGATTGACATGAAGGGGGCGTTTCTGGGTGTCAACTGACTGTTTTCAGGGAGTGTTCGAAAAAACGCAGGCGTGCCAGGAAAAACACAAGCGTGTTTGTGACGTCAAAACAGGAACTGAATGGTCTGAAGTGATCGCAAGCGCTGAGTAGGTCTGGAGCTCTGAAACTGCTCAAAATTATTTTGCACCCGCTCTGCGATCCTTTCACACGCACTCCTGCTAAGCTAAGATACACTCCCAGAGGGCGGCGGTTTAGCGTTTGCACGGCTGCTAAAAACAGCTAGCGAGCGAACAACTCGGAATGACCGCCCATGTTCCCTGAGCAGATGAGTTGTGAGAGCAATGGACTGCAACAACTTCTCCCTGGATGATGCCTTTATCAGCAGATCATCCAGATATGGAATTATGGGGGTAATTCCAAGTTGATCGCAGCAGGAATTTTGTTAGCAGTTGTGCACTGCAGGGGAGGCAGATTTAACATGTGCAAAGAGAGTTAGATTTGGGTGGGTTATTTTGTTTCTGTGCAGGTAAATACTGGCTGCTTTATTTTTACACTGCAAATAAGATTGCAGATTGAACACACCACACCCAAATCTAACTCTCTCTGCACATGTTAAATCTGCCTCCCCTGCAGTGCACATGGTTTTGCCCAACTGCAAACAAAATTCCTTCTGCGATCAACTTGGAATTACCCCCTATGTTCACTCCCTGTCTGCGGAGGAGAACCATCATCTCTGCCATCACCTTGGTGAACACACCCTTGGTGCCGTGGAGAGACCGAATGGCAGTGCCTGGAACTGATAGTGACTGTCTAACAGTGCAAATCTGAGATAAACCTGATGCGATGGCCAAATCGGAATGTGGAGGTATGCATCCTTGATATCTCGAGATACCAGAAACTCTCCCTCCTCCAGACCTGAGATCACCGCTCTCAGAGATTCAATTTTGAATTTGAACTCCCTCAGATAAGGGTTTAACGATTTCAAGTTCAAATTCGGTCTGACCGAACCATCCGGTTTCGGTACCACGAAAAGGTTGGAATAGTAACCCATGTGTTGCATATGAGGTGTAACTGGAACAATGACCTCTGACTTTTCCAATTTTTGGATGGCTTCCTGTAGGGTAGCCCTTTCTGTCAGTAAAGCTGGCAAGCCTGATTTGAAGAATCGGTGAGGTGGGAGTTCTTGAAACTCCAGTCTGTACCCCTGGGACACAACATCCTGTATCCAGGCCGGACGACACCCAGATGTGGCTGAAACGTCTGAGTCTCGCACCCACCAGCCCGTTCTCCAGGCTGTGCGGTCCACCGTCATGCTGAGGATTTTGAGGAACCAGAAGCAGGCTTCTGGTCCTGGGAACCTGCAGGTGCAGGCTTTTTGGATTTTGCCCGACCACCTCTAAAGAAGGTCGTAGGAGGCTTGAACCTTTAGTCTTTGCGGTCTGAAAGGACTGCAATGTTGATGAAGAAAAGGGTTTCTTCGTAGAAGGAGCAGCTGAGGGAAGAAAGGTCGACTTACCCGCGGTTGCCATGGAAATCCACGCATCCAACGCTTCCCCAAATAGAGCCTGACCTGTGAAGGGTAGGTTCTCCACACTTCTCCTGGATTCCGCGTCTGCAGACAATTGGCACAGCTAGAGTCCCCTGCGTGCTGAGAGAGCCATGGAAGATATCCTTGCATTCAGAGTACCCAGGTCCCTAATGGACTCCACCATGAAACCCGCAGAATCCTGTATGTTATGTAAAAACAGTTCAATGTCACTTCTATCTATCATATCTAAGTTTACTAGTAATGTGCTTGACCACTTTACTATGGCTTTAGAAATCCATACACAGGCAATAGTGGGCCTTAACGCCACTCCTGAAGCGGTGTATATGGATTTGAGTGTAGTGTCAATCTTACGATCAGCTGATTCTTTTAACGCGGTAGATCCAGGGACAGGTAAAACCACCTTTTTAGACTGGAGACAGATGCGTCAACTATGGGTAGATTTTTCCATTTTTTCCTATCCTCCTCAGGGAAGGGAAAAGCAACCAGAACCCTTTTGGGATCTGGAATTTTTTCTCCGGGGTTTCCCAGGACTTTTCAAATAATGTGTTTAATTCTTTAGACGCAGGGAAGGTTAGAGAGGCTTTCTTATTATCTCTAAAGTAAGCCTCCTCAACCTGCTCAGGTGGTGTGTCAGTAATGTATAACACATCTCTAATGGCCTCAATCATGAGCTGCACCCCCTTTGCAAGGGATGTCGCCTCCCTCAGCATATCCCCATCACTGTCTGCCGTGTCAGAGTCGGTATCCGTGTCGACTTGCATAATCTGGGCAAGTGCACGTTTCTTTGGGTATATGCTAGGGGATTTAGAAGTAATGGGAACAGAGCCTGACCAAGCTTCCATAGACTTCCTTAAAACCTGAGTTTCAGTCTCAGTATGGGCAACCCTAGTAGAAATCTGAGATAACATTCCGTTAATAGAAGCCAGCCATTATGGCTCAGATTCAGAAGTCTGAGACATGATATTACATTCCTGGATACATGAAATGGATTCCTCTAAAGAAGATACTTCCTCTGCAGCATAAGACACAGAGTCCCTGGACATGGTTATGTGAGATTTGCGTACACGTACACACACACAAACAGGAAAATGTCAGACATTTTCCCCAAGTACCTTCAGAGACAGAGTTTGGAGCCAGCACACACAGCGCCCCAGAGACAGTTATAAAATAATTGCCTGGCGCTGACTGTCTACCCTTAATAGACTACACAGTAAAATTACAGCATCCCCCCCCCCTCCCACACACACACTTCTACAACCCCCTTGTACCGCAAAGGATAGCTGGAATCGTGTGGAGGGACAGCGCTCCGTGTCAGCGTCGCTGGAAGTGGATCTGCAGGGAGAAAATGGTGCTGGTGAGCTGCTGGGTCCGCTCTGAGGAGAAGCTCCGTCCCCAAACATGGCGCGTCTTCCCGCACTAATTGAAATTTCTACTGGCCTGAGATATTCTAGCAGCGTTTACCGGAGTCCCTGATAGCCTGAGTGACCAGTGTAAGGGTATTTGCGCTGGCCCAGGGTACCCCTCATAGCGCCGCATCTGCTGTACCGCTGAGCCTTCCGGAGTGCAGTATCAGTACTGCGCTCCCACCCCAATGCTGCCATTTACACCAGATCCCCGCCTGTCGGGTCGCCGGTGACACACTCAACACCGGAATCTACTGGCTCTGTAAGGGGGTGGCGGCATGCTGTCGGAGTGAGCGGTCACCTCGGGCGGCTAACGATGATCACCCTCAGGAGCTCAGTGTCCTGTCAGCGGAGATAGTGGCCATTAACCTCTCAGGGATGGAGACTACTCCCCCCTAAGTCCCACGAAGCAGGGAGGCTGTTGCCAGCAGCCTCCCTGTGCCTAAATTACTCTTAGAAAATAATAAAACTAAAGAAGTTCTAGAAGCTCCCCTAGCTGTGACCGGCTCCTCTGGGCACATTTTCTAAACTGGGTCTGGTAGGAGGGGCATAGAGGGAGGAGCCAGCCCACACTATTAAACTCTTAAAGTGACCATGGCTCCTAGTAGACCCGTCTATACCCCATGGTACTAATGTGGACCCCAGCATCCTCTAGGACATAAGAGAAACAGGGTTGAATAATAACCTCTGCCTCCCTATGACTGAGGTACCAACACAACCACTCCTGTACTCAGGAGAGAACCGACAACTGTTTGCAATGCTTGCGCCTTTAACGGGTCCGAAGGAGGAACCGTGGTGAAAAATTGGCGAGGGGGATGTCTCTTGAAAGACGTACCCGTGAGAGACAACTTCCAATACCCATGCATCTGAAGTGGTCTTTAACCAGACCTAGGCACACTGTAGAAGTCAACCCGTCATGCAGCAGGCTTGACTTGTTTAGAAGCATGCTGATAAGCCGCCCAGGATTGTTTTGCCTTGGGCTTGGTGGCTTTGGGAGCACAAGATTGTCTCTGGTATGCCTGACCTTTTGCTTTCCCTTGAGGCCGAAAGGAATGAAAAGTGGTACCTTTGGCCTTCTCTGCAGAAGGATTAGTACTTGGGAGAAAAGCAGTCTTAGCAGCTGTCAATTCAGACACAATTTAATTAATACAGCCCGGAACTCCTTGAAAAAGACCCCAGTGCAGGGGTGGAAACGCGTTGGAAGCGGGGACATTGAAATTTGACTGCAAGCGTGACTGGCAGGTGCAACCCAGACAGGCTGATCCAGCATTGCATTAAGATCTGTGGGAGCCCGGGACTCATATTGCACATGCTGTTGTTGAACTGCTTTGCCAGTTCTCTGCTTCTGGCAATTTAATTCAAATTAAGGCTACCATTTGTTTTATGTAGTTATGTGTGGAGCTTTTATGTGATTTTTGCATGTGATTTGTCCGTGTGATATTAATTTTTATACATATTCAAAAAAAACTGTACTTCACTATATTGAATTTCATTTGCGTATGGGTTGACACGGATTTGACCATTGATATATTGGAGGATCTGGTGTACGAGATATCAATCGACCAGTAGCGCCAGATAAGTTAACCCTTCCCCTTTTTTTTGTACAATTTAATTCAGGTCTTCCCCAAACAAAATATCCCCACTGAAGGGAGTACCTCCAAGGTCTTTTTTGAGCCTAGGGCCACCTTCCATGGCCTCAACTACAGAATACGGCGAGTCAGGACAGACGTAGCCTTCGCCTTGGCTGCCAACACCCCCGCCTCAGAGGACACCTCCTGAATGTAATAGGTGGCAGTGGTAATGTGAGACAGGTATTGTCTGGCATTGTCAGATAATAGGATTTTAATTACCTACCGGTAAATCCTTTTCTTGTATTCCCTAGAGGATGCTGGGGTTCCATTTAGTACCATGGTGTATAGACGGGTCCCTAGGGAGCAATGGGCACTTTAAGAGTTTAATAGTGTTGGCTGGCTCCTCCCTCTATGCCCCTCCTACCAGACTCAGTCTAGAAACTGTGCCCGAGGAGACGAAGATACTTTGAGAGAAGGAATACATAGATAGTGGTGAGAAATCACACCAGCTCACACTGAATTGAAAAACCATGCTGACCATCATGCAACATGGAGAAACCATGCCAACCAGCATGCAGCATGAAGAAATCATGCCAACCCACATGAAACATGAAGAAACCATGTTAACCAGCATGCAACTAACCAGCAGGAACTAGAAGAAACCCTGCTAACCAGCATGAAATAGGAACAGCAACAGCTGAACCAATACTTAACCAAGCAACAATGCAGGAAAACGAAGCACTGGGCCGGCGCCCAGCATCCTCTACAGACTACGAGAAAAGGATTTACCGGTAGGTAATTAAAATCCTATTTTCTCTTACATCCTAGAGCAGGCATTCCCAACCACGGTCCTCAAGGCACACTAACAGTGGGGATGTACCAAAGCTCCAAGTACGTGAGGGAGAGTGCTGGGGCACCTGCAGAACAGATTAACCAAACTTTAGGTCCTCAGAGGCCAAAGTATCGAACTTGTAGAACTTAGCAAACGTGTTCGACCATGACCAAGTAGCAAAGATGTAAAGCCGAGACACCCCGATCAGCAGCCCAGGAAGAACCTACTTTACGAGTAGAGTGGGCCTTAATGGATTTTGGACACGGCAAGCCTGCCGTAGAAGATGCATGGTGGATAGAGAACCTGATCCAGCGAGAAATTGTCTGCTTAGAAGCAGGACACCCAACCTTGTTAGGATCATAAAGGACAAACAGAGCGTCTGACTTTCTGTGACGTGAAGCTCTCTTCACATATATTTTCAAAGCCCTCACAACATCCAAGGACTTTGAGGTAATTGAGGAGTTAGTAGCCACTGGCACCACAAAAGGATGGTTGATATGAAAAGCTGACACAACCTTCGGAAGAAATTGCTGACGCATCCTGAGCTCAGCTCTATCTTTATGAAAAATAAAGTAGGGGCTTTTGTAGGACAATGCCCCCAATTCCGACACACGTCTAGCAGTTGCCAATGCCAACAGTGTGACAGTCTTCCAAGTAAGAAACTTGACCTCAACCTCCAGTTCAGGCTCAAACCAATCCGATTGTAGGAACTGCAGTACCACGTTAAGATCCCAAGGTGCTGTAGGAGGCACAAAGGGAGGTTGGATGTGCAGAACTCCTTTCAAGATGTCTGAACCTCAGGGAGGGCAGCCAATTGTTTCTGGAAGAAAATGGACAAGGCCGAAATCTGGACTTTTATGGAGCCCAAGCGTAGGTCCACATCCACACATGCTTGCAGAAAGAGGAGAAAATGTCCAAGATGAAACTCCACCGTAGGAAACTTCTTGGATTCACACCAAGACACATACTTTTTACCAAATCCGATGCTAATGTTTTGACGTTACTCCCTTCCTAGCCTGTAGGAATGACCTTTTTCGGAATGCCATTCCGAGCTAAGATCTGGCGTTCAACCTCCATGCCATCAAACGTAGCCGCGGTAAGTCTTGATAAGCAAACGACCACTGTTGAAGAAGGTCCTTGCGCAGAGGAAGAGGCCTCGGATCCTCCAAGAGTAATCCCAGAAGATCCTCGTACCAAGCCCTTCTTGGCCAGTCCGGAGCAAAGAGGATCACCTGAACTCTTGTTCTTTTTATTAGTTTGAAAATCATTGGGATGAGTGGAAGTGGGGGGAACACATACACTGACTGTGACACCCACGGAGTTACCAGGGTGTCCACCGCCACTGCTCATGGGTCTCTTGACCTGGAACAGTACCTCCGAAGCTTCTTGTTGAGGCGAGAGGCCATCATGTCTACCTGAGGTACACCCCATCGGCTTGTTACCTCTGCGAATACCTCCGGATAGGGGCCCCAATCTCCTGGATGGAGATCACGTCTGCTGAGGAAGTCTGCTTCCCAGTTGTCCACTCCCAGAATGAAGATTGCTGACAGTGCCAGCGCGTGTCTTTCTGCCCAGAGGAGGATTCTCGTTACCACTGACATTGCAGCTCTGCTCTTCGTTCCGCCTTGCCTGTTTATGTAGGGCACCGCCCTAACGTTGCCCGACTGAACTTGAATGGCTTGATCTTTCAGAAGATGTGCCGCATGTAGAAGGCCGTTGTAAATGGCCCTTAGTTCCAGAATGTTTACCAGATGGAGAGCTTCCTAACTTGACCACTTTTCTTGTAAGTCCCCCCCTTGGGTGACTGCTCCCCAATCTCTGAGACTTGCATCCGTGGTTAGAAGATTTCAATCCTGAATCCCGAACCTGCGGCCCTCGAGTAGGTGAGAAGTTTGCAGCCACCAGAGGAGTGAATTTCTGGCTTTTGGCAACAGGTGTATCCGCTGGTGCATGTGAAGATGTGATCCCAACCATTTGTCCAAGAGAACCAGTTAGAAGAACCGTGTGTGAAATCTTCCGTACTGTAAAGCCTCGTAGGAGGCTACAATCTTCCCGAGAAGGCGAATGCACTGACGAACCGATACCTGGGCTGGCTTCAGGACATCCCGGACCATTGATTGGATCACAAACGCTTTCTGTCAGCTCCAAATGTGACTTTGGAAGGTTCATGATCCACCCAAGATCCTGGAGTAGGCGATTTGAGAGAGCAATACTCTAACAGCCTCTCCCTGGAAGATGCTTTTAGCAGCAGATCGTCCAGATATGGAATTATGTTCACTCCCTGTCTGCGGAGGAGTAGCATCATCTCTGCCATGACCTATGGAAATATCCTCGGTGCTGTGGAGAGGCCAAATGGCAGTGCCTGGAACTGATAGTGACAGTCCAGCAGCTCAAATCTTAGATAAACATTGGTGAGGCGGTCAGATCGGAATGTGAAGGTACGCATCCTTGATATCCAGGGATACTAGGAATTCCCCCTCCACCAGACCTGAGATCACCGCTCTCAGAGACTTCATCTTGAATTTGAATTCCCTCAAGTAGAGTTCAATATGTTCAGGTCTAATATTGGCCTTACCGAACGTCCAGTTCTACAAACAGGTTTGAGTAATAACCCTTGTGTTGTAGGTGAGGTGGAACTGGAACAATGACATTGGTTTGGCAAATGTTTGAATAGCTCCCAGCAGTAGTGTACTTCTTCTCAGAGAAGCTAGTAATAATCTGTGAGGCAGGAGTACTAGAAACTCCAGTCTGCACCCCTGGGCAACCTAACCGTTTTCAGGGGTCTAAGCAGGATATCACCCAGATGTTTAAATGAAATCTCTTTAGTCTCCCTCCCACCTGCCTGATCCCCAGGTAGTGAGGTCCACCGACAATCCGAAGGGTTTCAGAAGGCAGAATCCGAAATCTGTCCCTGGGAACCTGGCAGTGCAGGTTTTCTGGATTTTCCCCAATGTCCTCTTAAGGAAGTGGAGGAACAGTTGGACTCATGTTTAAACTTTGCGGTTCGAAGGGATTGCAGTGTAGGTGTAGGATATAATTTTCTGGTCTGTGCAGCTGCAGAAGGAATATATGTAGAAATACCCGCAGTTGGCATGGACAATCACGTATCCAGTGCGTCCCAACAGGGCCTCACCTGTGAAAGGCAGACTTGCCATACCTTTCTTGGATTCTGTATCTGCAGTCCATTGGGGTAGCCACCGTCCCCTGATTGTCTAAACTGCCAGAGTAGCGGCCCCTGCATGACGCAGGCCAATCTCCTTCATGGCCTCCAGCCGTGAAGCCTGTAGACTCCTGTAAGTGACACAGAAACAAGCAAATGTCACTCCTATACATACAGTACCGGATCTTGCCACGGGCAAGCAGTACTTTTGCCCGGGGCGCCGCCTTCCGGAGGGCGCCGCACCATGGCAAGATCCGCCACTGTGCCCTCTGCAGTGCCCCCCGCTGTGCCCGCCGCTGGTCCCCCGCTTTGAAGGGAACCAGACGCTAAGCGTCTAGTTTCCCTTCATGGAGAGGACTGTGCTGTGCGGTGCGCGATGACGTCATCGCGCACCGCACAGCAAAGGTCCTCTCCATGAAGGGAAACTAGACGAAGTGTCTAGTTTCCCTTCATGGAGAGGACCTTTGCTGTGCAGTGCGCGATGACGTCATCGCGCACCGCACGGCATAGTGGCAGAGACACTAGGGGTCATAATTGACCTCTAGTGTCTATGCTGTGCTATGGGAGAGACGTAATGACGTCTCTCCCATAGATCCGAGGACAGACACAACCATCCGAGTCCAGGAGAAGAGCGGCGCCGGCGGAGGAGAAGGTCTGGAATCAGGAGCGGGGATTGTAAGTATACTTTTTTTATTTATTTTTTATTTTTTCAGCTGCGCTACAGGGGGCACAAATGGGGGCGTAACTGACCACGCCCCCATATGAAGCCACGCCCCCATTTTTGCCCGGGGCGCCACAAGGGCAAGATCCGGCCCTGAATACATAGAATCTAAATCATAAAGTAAGGAGCCTGACCACGTAACTATAACCCCAGAGATCTACGCAAGTGAGGGTCTCTGAGCCACACCTGTAGCAGTGCACAGAATTAGAGAGTAGTCTCAATCTGCAATCAGTCTAATCCTTATGGAGGTTGTACCAGGGACAGGTAACACAACCTTCTTTGACAATTTAGACACTCTTTAGGGATGTGGATTATGGGGGTCATTCCGAGTTGATCATAGCTGTGCTAAATTTAGCACAGCTACGATCATTCACACTGACATGCGGGGGGATTGCACAGCACAGGGCCAGTCCGCCCTGCATGTCAGTGTCCTCCCCCCCCCCCCACAGAAGTGCAAAGGCATTTAACAGCGGCGATGCCTTTGCACTTTAAGAGTAGCTCCCGACCCGCGCAGCTTTAGCGTGCTGGCCGGGAGCTACTCATCGCTCCCTGGACCGCAGCGGCTGTGTGTGACGTCAAGCAGCCGCCACGGCCCGCTCCCCCAACAGTCCGGTCACGCATGCATTGGCCGGACCGCGCCCCCGCAGCTTAACGACGCCGTCCAGCCCCCTCCTGCCTAGCGACCGCGTCTGCCTCAGAGGCAATCACTAGGCAATGACGGATGGCATGCGCCGGCGGCGCAGTTCCGACCCGATCGCTGCGCTGCAAGAAATTGCAGCGAGCGATCGGGTTGGAATGACCCCCAATATCTCTGGGTGTACTCAGGTTTTCCCAAAAAAGGAGTTTAACGCTCTAAATAGTGGGAAGGCATTTTTATATATATATATTTATATATATATAGAACCGGAATTCCACAAAGGTGGAAGGGGCACTCACAATCTCAAAAAAATCATACAAGAATTCACATTTCATAAAATGTCATAGTTTTAATTGTTGGATCTTCTGTTACACCAACTCGCCCTTAATCGACGTTTCGACCCTAATCCCGGGTCTTTTTCAAGATAGGCAGATTCGGTGCAGATTCAAAGAATTCACAGACATTAATGTTACAACATCAGTAGAGTAGAGTTGGCAAACCCCGTTAGATTCACGTATACGGTATCAACTGATGAGATCAGCTTTTTGGATATTAGGGTTGTTGTCCGAGAGGGGAGATTAGTGACAACCCTCTTTCGGAAGGCTACTGATCGGAACACTACACTGTTGGCCAGTAGCCATCATCCACCTTCATTAAAAGATAACTTGCCAGTATCCCAGTATCTCAAGAGTTATGCGTATAAACTCTGAGACAGGAGCAATGGATGCACAGCTTGCAGAAATGACTGCCAGATTCATTGAAAGGGGCTATAAGCAATTTAGAGATGAGCGGGTTCGGTTTCTTTGAATCCGAACCCGCACGAACTTCACTTTTTTTTCCACGGGTCCGAGCGACTCGGATCTTCCCGCCTTGCTCGGTTAACCCGAGCGCGCCCGAACGTCATCATGACGCTGTCGGATTCTCGCGAGGCTCGGATTCTATCGCGAGACTCGGATTCTATATAAGGAGCCGCGCGTCGCCGCCATTTTCACTCGTGCATTGAGATTGATAGGGAGAGGACGTGTCTGGCGTCCTCTCCATTAGAATAGAGATAGATAGATTAGATAGAGAGAGATTGTGCAGAGTCGCAGACAGAGTTAGTTTACCACAGTCAGTGACCAGTGCAGTTGCTAGTTAACTTTTATTTAATATAATATATCCGTTCACTTCTCTCTGCTATATCCGTTCTCTGCCTGAAAAAAAAAACGATACACAGCACAGTCAGTCACACAGTGTGACTCAGTCTGTGTGCACTCAGCTCAGCCCAGTGTGCTGCACAGTCATCAATGTATAAATTAAAAGCTTATAATTAATTGTGGGGGAGACTGGGGAGCACTGCAGGTTGTTAGCAGGAGCCAGGAGTACAATTATATTAATTAACAGTGCACACTTTTGCTGCAGGAGTGGTGACCAGTGCCTGACCACCAGTATAGTATTGTTGTATACTACTAATATCTCTTTAAATATCAACCAGTCTATATTAGCAGCAGACACAGTACAGTGCGGTAGTTCACGGCTGTGGCTACCTCTGTGTCGGCACACGGCAGGCAGTCCGTCCGACCAGAATTGTATTATTTATTATTATATACCTACCACCTAACCGTGGTTTTTTTTTCATTCTTTATACCGTCATAGTGTCATCCTAATTGTTACGAGTATACTACTATCTCTTTATCAACCAGTGTACAGTGCGGTAGTTCACGGCTGTGGCTACCTCTGTGTCGGCACACGGCAGGCAGTCCGTCCGACCAGAATTGTATTATTTATTATTATATACCTACCACCTAACCGTGGTTTTTTTTTCATTCTTTATACCGTCATAGTGTCATCCTAATTGTTACGAGTATACTACTATCTCTTTATCAACCAGTGTACAGTGCGGTAGTTCACGGCTGTGGCTACCTCTGTGTCGGCACACGGCAGGCAGTCCGTCCGACCAGAATTGTATTATTTATTATTATATACCTACCACCTAACCGTGGTTTTTTTTTCATTCTTTATACCGTCATAGTGTCATCCTAATTGTTACGAGTATACTACTATCTCTTTATCAACCAGTGTACAGTGCGGTAGTTCACGGCTGTGGCTACCTCTGTGTCGGCACACGGCAGGCAGTCCGTCCGACCAGAATTGTATTATTTATTATTATATACCTACCACCTAACCGTGGTTTTTTTTTCATTCTTTATACCGTCATAGTGTCATCCTAATTGTTACGAGTATACTACTATCTCTTTATCAACCAGTGTACAGTGCGGTAGTTCACGGCTGTGGCTACCTCTGTGTCGGCACACGGCAGGCAGTCCGTCCGACCAGAATTGTATTATTTATTATTATATACCTACCACCTAACCGTGGTTTTTTTTTCATTCTTTATACCGTCATAGTGTCATCCTAATTGTTACGAGTATACTACTATCTCTTTATCAACCAGTGTACAGTGCGGTAGTTCACGGCTGTGGCTACCTCTGTGTCGGCACACGGCAGGCAGTCCGTCCGACCAGAATTGTATTATTTATTATTATATACCTACCACCTAACCGTGGTTTTTTTTTCATTCTTTATACCGTCATAGTGTCATCCTAATTGTTACGAGTATACTACTATCTCTTTATCAACCAGTGTACAGTGCGGTAGTTCACGGCTGTGGCTACCTCTGTGTCGGCAGTCGGCAGGCAGTCCGTCCATCCATAATTGTATTATTATTATAATATATACCACCTAACCGTGGTTTTTTTTTCATTCTTTATACCGTCATAGTGTCATACTAGTTGTTACGAGTATACTACTATCTCTTTATCAACCAGTGTACAGTGCGGTAGTTCACGGCTGTGGCTACCTCTGTGTCGGCAGTCGGCAGGCAGTCCGTCCATCCATAATTGTATTATTATTATAATATATACCACCTAACCGTGGTTTTTTTTCCATTCTTTAATCTTTATACCGTCGTCATAGTGTCATACTAGTTGTTACGAGTATACTACTATCTCTTTATCAACCAGTGTACAGTGCGGTAGTTCACGGCTGTGGCTACCTCTGTGTCGGCAGTCGGCAGGCAGTCCGTCCATCCATAATTGTATTATTATTATAATATATACCACCTAACCGTGGTTTTTTTTTCATTCTTTATACCGTCATAGTGTCATACTAGTTGTTACGAGTATACTACTATCTCTTTATCAACCAGTGTACAGTGCGGTAGTTCACGGCTGTGGCTACCTCTGTGTCGGCAGTCGGCAGGCAGTCCGTCCATCCATAATTGTATTATTATTATAATATATACCACCTAACCGTGGTTTTTTTTTCATTCTTTATACCGTCGTCATAGTGTCATACTAGTTGTTACGAGTATACTACTATCTCTTTATCAACCAGTGTACAGTGCGGTAGTTCACGGCTGTGGCTACCTCTGTGTCGGCAGTCGGCAGGCAGTCCGTCCATCCATAATTGTATTATTATTATAATATATACCACCTAACCGTGGTTTTTTTTTCATTCTTTATACCGTCATAGTGTCATACTAGTTGTTACGAGTATACTACTATCTCTTTATCAACCAGTGTACAGTGCGGTAGTTCACGGCTGTGGCTACCTCTGTGTCGGCAGTCGGCAGGCAGTCCGTCCATCCATAATTGTATTATTATTATAATATATACCACCTAACCGTGGTTTTTTTTCCATTCTTTAATCTTTATACCGTCGTCATAGTGTCATACTAGTTGTTACGAGTATACTACTATCTCTTTATCAACCAGTGTACAGTGCGGTAGTTCACGGCTGTGGCTACCTCTGTGTCGGCAGTCGGCAGGCAGTCCGTCCATCCATAATTGTATTATTATTATAATATATACCACCTAACCGTGGTTTTTTTTTCATTCTTTATACCGTCATAGTGTCATACTAGTTGTTACGAGTATACTACTATCTCTTTATCAACCAGTGTACAGTGCGGTAGTTCACGGCTGTGGCTACCTCTGTGTCGGCAGTCGGCAGGCAGTCCGTCCATCCATAATTGTATTATTATTATAATATATACCACCTAACCGTGGTTTTTTTTCCATTCTTTAATCTTTATACCGTCGTCATAGTGTCATACTAGTTGTTACGAGTATACTACTATCTCTTTATCAACCAGTGTACAGTGCGGTAGTTCACGGCTGTGGCTACCTCTGTGTCGGCAGTCGGCAGGCAGTCCGTCCATCCATAATTGTATTATTATTATAATATATACCACCTAACCGTGGTTTTTTTTTCATTCTTTATACCGTCATAGTGTCATACTAGTTGTTACGAGTATACTACTATCTCTTTATCAACCAGTGTACAGTGCGGTAGTTCACGGCTGTGGCTACCTCTGTGTCGGCAGTCGGCAGGCAGTCCGTCCATCCATAATTGTATTATTATTATAATATATACCACCTAACCGTGGTTTTTTTTTCATTCTTTATACCGTCGTCATAGTGTCATACTAGTTGTTACGAGTATACTACTATCTCTTTATCAACCAGTGTACAGTGCGGTAGTTCACGGCTGTGGCTACCTCTGTGTCGGCAGTCGGCAGGCAGTCCGTCCATCCATAATTGTATTATTATTATAATATATACCACCTAACCGTGGTTTTTTTTTCATTCTTTATACCGTCGTCATAGTGTCATACTAGTTGTTACGAGTATACTACTATCTCTTTATCAACCAGTGTACAGTGCGGTAGTTCACGGCTGTGGCTACCTCTGTGTCGGCAGTCGGCAGGCAGTCCGTCCATCCATAATTGTATTATTATTATAATATATACCACCTAACCGTGGTTTTTTTTATACCACCTAACCGTGGCAGTCCGTCCATAATTGTATACTAGTAAACTATCCAATCCATCCATCTCCATTGTTTACCTGAGGTGCCTTTTAGTTCTGCCTATAAAATATGGAGAACAAAAAAGTTGAGGTTCCAAAATTAGGGAAAGATCAAGATCCACTTCCACCTCGTGCTGAAGCTGCTGCCACTAGTCATGGCCGAGACGATGAAATGCCAGCAACGTCGTCTGCCAAGGCCGATGCCCAATGTCATAGTACAGAGCATGTCAAATCCAAAACACCAAATATCAGAAAAAAAAGGACTCCAAAACCTAAAATAAAATTGTCGGAGGAGAAGCGTAAACTTGCCAATATGCCATTTACCACACGGAGTGGCAAGGAACGGCTGAGGCCCTGGCCTATGTTCATGGCTAGTGGTTCAGCTTCACATGAGGATGGAAGCACTCAGCCTCTCGCTAGAAAACTGAAAAGACTCAAGCTGGCAAAAGCACCGCAAAGAACTGTGCGTTCTTTGAAATCCCAAATCCACAAGGAGAGTCCAATTGTGTCGTTTGCGATGCCTGACCTTCCCAACACTGGACGTGAAGAGCATGCGCCTTCCACTATTTGCATGCCCCCTGCAAGTGCTGGAAGGAGCACCCGCAGTCCAGTTCCTGATAGTCAGATTGAAGATGTCAGTGTTGAAGTACACCAGGATGAGGAGGATATGGGTGTTGCTGGCGCTGGGGAGGAAATTGACCAGGAGGATTCTGATGGTGAGGTGGTTTGTTTAAGTCAGGCACCCGGGGAGACACCTGTTGTCCGTGGGAGGAATATGGCCGTTGACATGCCAGGTGAAAATACCAAAAAAATCAGCTCTTCGGTGTGGAGGTATTTCACCAGAAATGCGGACAACAGGTGTCAAGCCGTGTGTTCCCTTTGTCAAGCTGTAATAAGTAGGGGTAAGGACGTTAACCACCTCGGAACATCCTCCCTTATACGTCACCTGCAGCGCATTCATAATAAGTCAGTGACAAGTTCAAAAACTTTGGGTGACAGCGGAAGCAGTCCACTGACCAGTAAATCCCTTCCTCTTGTAACCAAGCTCACGCAAACCACCCCACCAACTCCCTCAGTGTCAATTTCCTCCTTCCCCAGGAATGCCAATAGTCCTGCAGGCCATGTCACTGGCAAGTCTGACGAGTCCTTTCCTGCCTGGGATTCCTCCGATGCATCCTTGCGTGTAACGCCTACTGCTGCTGGCGCTGCTGTTGTTGCCGCTGGGAGTCGATGGTCATCCCAGAGGGGAAGTCGTAAGCCCACTTGTACTACTTCCAGTAAGCAATTGACTGTTCAACAGTCCTTTGCGAGGAAGATGAAATATCACAGCAGTCATCCTACTGCAAAGCGGATAACTGAGTCCTTGACAACTATGTTGGTGTTAGACGTGCGTCCGGTATCCGCCGTTAGTTCACAGGGAACTAGACAATTTATTGAGGCAGTGTGCCCCCGTTACCAAATACCATCTAGGTTCCACTTCTCTAGGCAGGCGATACCGAGAATGTACACGGACGTCAGAAAAAGACTCACCAGTGTCCTAAAAAATGCAGTTGTACCCAATGTCCACTTAACCACGGACATGTGGACAAGTGGAGCAGGGCAGGGTCAGGACTATATGACTGTGACAGCCCACTGGGTAGATGTATGGACTCCCGCCGCAAGAACAGCAGCGGCGGCACCAGTAGCAGCATCTCGCAAACGCCAACTCTTTCCTAGGCAGGCTACGCTTTGTATCACCGCTTTCCAGAATACGCACACAGCTGAAAACCTCTTACGGCAACTGAGGAAGATCATCGCGGAATGGCTTACCCCAATTGGACTCTCCTGTGGATTTGTGGCATCGGACAACGCCAGCAATATTGTGTGTGCATTAAATATGGGCAAATTCCAGCACGTCCCATGTTTTGCACATACCTTGAATTTGGTGGTGCAGAATTTTTTAAAAAACGACAGGGGCGTGCAAGAGATGCTGTCGGTGGCCAGAAAAATTGCGGGACACTTTCGGCGTACAGGCACCACGTACAGAAGACTGGAGCACCACCAAAAACTACTGAACCTGCCCTGCCATCATCTGAAGCAAGAAGTGGTAACGAGGTGGAATTCAACCCTCTATATGCTTCAGAGGTTGGAGGAGCAGCAAAAGGCCATTCAAGCCTATACAATTGAGCACGATATAGGAGATGGAATGCACCTGTCTCAAGTGCAGTGGAGAATGATTTCAACGTTGTGCAAGGTTCTGATGCCCTTTGAACTTGCCACACGTGAAGTCAGTTCAGACACTGCCAGCCTGAGTCAGGTCATTCCCCTCATCAGGCTTTTGCAGAAGAAGCTGGAGGCATTGAAGAAGGAGCTAACACGGAGCGATTCCGCTAGGCATGTGGGACTTGTGGATGCAGCCCTTAATTCGCTTAACAAGGATTCACGGGTGGTCAATCTGTTGAAATCAGAGCACTACATTTTGGCCACCGTGCTCGATCCTAGATTTAAAGCCTACCTTGGATCTCTCTTTCCGGCAGACACAGGTCTGCTGGGGTTGAAAGACCTGCTGGTGACAAAATTGTCAAGTCAAGCGGAACGCGACCTGTCAACATCTCCTCCTTCACATTCTCCCGCAACTGGGGGTGCGAGGAAAAGGCTCAGAATTCCGAGCCCACCCGCTGGCGGTGATGCAGGGCAGTCTGGAGCGACTGCTGATGCTGACATCTGGTCCGGACTGAAGGACCTGACAACGATTACGGACATGTCGTCTACTGTCACTGCATATGATTCTCTCAACATTGATAGAATGGTGGAGGATTATATGAGTGACCGCATCCAAGTAGGCACGTCACACAGTCCGTACTTATACTGGCAGGAAAAAGAGGCAATTTGGAGGCCCTTGCACAAACTGGCTTTATTCTACCTAAGTTGCCCTCCCACAAGTGTGTACTCCGAAAGAGTGTTTAGTGCCGCCGCTCACCTTGTCAGCAATCGGCGTACGAGGTTACATCCAGAAAATGTGGAGAAGATGATGTTCATTAAAATGAATTATAATCAATTCCTCCGCGGAGACATTGACCAGCAGCAATTGCCTCCACAAAGTACACAGGGAGCTGAGATGGTGGATTCCAGTGGGGACGAATTGATAATCTGTGAGGAGGGGGATGTACACGGTGATATATCGGAGGGTGAAGATGAGGTGGACATCTTGCCTCTGTAGAGCCAGTTTGTGCAAGGAGAGATTAATTGCTTCTTTTTTGGGGGGGGTCCAAACCAACCCGTCATATCAGTCACAGTCGTGTGGCAGACCCTGTCACTGAAATGATGGGTTGGTTAAAGTGTGCATGTCCTGTTTTGTTTATACAACATAAGGGTGGGTGGGAGGGCCCAAGGATAATTCCATCTTGCACCTCTTTTTTCTTTTCTTTTTCTTTGCATCATGTGCTGATTGGGGAGGGTTTTTTGGAAGGGACATCCTGCGTGACACTGCAGTGCCACTCCTAGATGGGCCCGGTGTTTGTGTCGGCCACTAGGGTCGCTAATCTTACTCACACAGCTACCTCATTGCGCCTCTTTTTTTCTTTGCGTCATGTGCTGTTTGGGGAGGGTTTTTTGGAAGGGACATCCTGCGTGACACTGCAGTGCCACTCCTAGATGTGCCCGGTGTTTGTGTCGGCCACTAGGGTCGCTAATCTTACTCACACAGTCAGCTACCTCATTGCGCCTCTTTTTTTCTTTGCGTCATGTGCTGTTTGGGGAGGGTTTTTTGGAAGGGCCATCCTGCGTGACACTGCAGTGCCACTCCTAGATGGGCCCGGTGTTTGTGTCGGCCACTAGGGTCGCTTATCTTACTCACACAGCGACCTCGGTGCAAATTTTAGGACTAAAAATAATATTGTGAGGTGTGATGTGTTCAGAATAGGCTGAAAATGAGTGTAAATTATGTTTTTTGAGGTTAATAATACTTTGGGATCAAAATTACCCCCAAATTCTATGATTTAAGCTGTTTTTTAGGTTTTTTTTAAAAAAACACCCGAATCCAAAACACACCCGAATCCGACAAAAAAAATTCGGTGAGGTTTTGCCAAAACGCGGTCGAACCCAAAACACGGCCGCGGAACCGAACCCAAAACCAAAACACAAAACCCGAAAAATTTCCGGCGCTCATCTCTAATAAGCATAGGGTCCTTAAGGGGTGCTTAAGGAAGGCAACGAGAATATTTAAAGGAGAGGTTGGAACCAAACGAGTAAATACTAATAGAATGATATTCTCCACCACATTTAATGGAATGTCTGGTTGTGTCCAAAGATCTATAAATAAGCATTGGCCAAATGTGACCTCTGATGCAGCATTGCCGTTTAATAATATGCCTAGACCGATGATGGCATATGGTAGGGGACCTAACTTGAAACAGCTCTTGATGCGCCCTACTCTATATCCTGGTGATAACTCTGATACGACCCGTATTATGAAAAAGAAACCTGGATGTTTTTCCTGCGGGGGTTGTGTGACCTGTAGGTCCATGGTGGTGGGTCCCAATGTAATACATCCCCAAACTGGGAAGAAAATACGGATCACATATCTGCATTGTCGCCTTGATCATGTTATTTACATATGAATCTGTCCCTGTGGTTTATACTATGTAGGGCTCACCACAAGAGCCTTTAGAGATCGAATGGCCAACCACCGCACCAGCATACGTGCAGCCTTTGATGTCGGGTACTCTGATAAACCAGTGGCCCGACACTTTTTTGAAAATAGACATCAGGTCTCCAGCTTGAGATGTAAATTGATAGATTGGGTCCCACCTAAACCGGGTGGGGGCGACAGGGTGCTCGCGCTTAAACAGCGCGAGAGTTACTGGATTTACACCCTGGACACGGTTGCACCTAAGGGTATGAACGTATATAATCCTTTGAATCTGTTTATTAAAAGGTAAACTCCCATAGTGCTCGTTTTGGTGATTGTATCCCATTATTTTTCTGTCTATTTTTTGATGTATAGATTGGTAGGTGCACCCACATATATGTCTAGAAGAGTAGAAATGGTCCTTATGATAGTGATGCATCGACCAAGTATCACGACTCTATCTGGAGACGCATATCCCTATATCTCTGGCTTCGCCTCCTGTTCCATTATTTTGAAATTTTGATTATTGTATAAAAATGAATTGAAGTGTATGGAATGATTTTTACATATTTTATGCAAAATTAAATGTATGACTCATGTGTCACACCTTGTGGAAATATACACGGATTGTGATATATTAATATTGTGTATACATTCTGTTTACTATGAATTTGTGTTTCGACAATGTACTTTCCGTGTAAATCTCTGGGGGGTGTGAGATCCTCTTCGGGGATCTATGGTCAGTGGATTATCTGTATGACACTTTACTGTTACATGTAATAAATGGAATATTGATTATTGTATATATAATACCGATTTGAGCTGTTAAATCCTTAGGCTTGGATCCAGAGGGCGGTACAGGCGGGAGGTACACCCCACAATAAGTCCTCAGGTCCTATTGTTGCATTATCTTTTATTAATGTCAAAAAATTTCTTCATACACATTTATATTTTATATAAAAATTTATAAAACTAATAATAATATAATAAAAAATAAAACAATAAAAAATTATAATGAAGTATAAAAACAATGCATGGTTATTTAGTATGCACTCCCTTTTGGGAATGCAATACTCTTTATTTGTACAGCATATTTTTTAAAGCCCAGTGAGTATGTCTTGAATGTCCCAGTATTGATCTACATTCTATTTTGTTATCCCGGTACTGGGTTGTCTTGTTGGCATCAAGGTGTAGATGTTGGCCGGTAAAACCCATGTGGGCATCCTCCGCTCTAGTTGAGTGATGATTGAGTAGGAAGCGATGCGTCTCACCTTGTTTCGGTGGATCGCATGATCTACTTCCGGGAGGCGGTATGTATTACGCGTCCCGGAACGCATTGAGGGTGGTATTTCCGGTCCGTGGAACGCGAAGTGCATCTCGGACCGTGACACTGTTGGACCCGGTAAAAAGGTTGGCTATACTGGAGGGATTTAAGTCATAATGGTTAGCGATAGTGTCCAAGAGGTGGCCCGGTGGATATTTGGTGGTTTAAATGTGAGTCTTTGAGAGATCGATTGAACGGAAGTGATGTTGTTTTCACTTCCGGGTGGCCGGGTTTAAAACCCCTGGCGCCTATACAGTGTTTGTGTAGCCATGTGCAGGAGGACAGTTTGACTTCAGCTGTGTGAGTATTTACTATAGTGGTGGTGTTTATTGTTTATCGCTGTTTTTTTGGTACTTAAAGGCTAATATACAGTGTTCTATATTTTAGTGCTCTTTATGACTTATTTGAAGACCCATTAGATGGCAAGCTTGGACTTATATGCAAATTTGGTCGGATGTGGCCATGTTGATATAGTGAGTGGTTGGAGTGATTGACATAAATATCTTTTTTTATATGTTATGTGTATTTATTTAGTGATTGGCTAATGTTATCCTCTCTTCTGTTTTTAGAGAGAGTCCATAGTATTAATTAAAGGAGTAACAGGTTGACTGATGAGATGGCACGGCTATCACAGTATGTGGTCTTTCGAGCCTTTTTTGGGATTTCATTTAGTGATGTCCTCTTCCTATATAGCTGACACTTTATATACATTGATTATAGATGTCCACGGGCTGCCTACTTTTTGATTGGACAGGCGCTGTTTGGACTTCTCCCAGAGAGATTTATGTTCATGTAAGCATTTGTATATTGATTCCTTATGGGTGGCCACGACAGAATGTCTGTGTATACTCACTGGGCTTAAGGTGTAATGGATGGTTGGGTGTATAGTTGTAATTAAGTGTTTGTTTTGCAACAATGGGGCCTGGGAGGCACTGAGTGTGTCTTTTTGTGTTCTATGTCTTTTCTAGATCTCTACTGATGTTGTAACATTAATGTCTGTGAATTCTTTGAATCTGCACCGAATCTGCCTATCTTGAAAAAGACCTGGGATTAGGGTCGAAACGTCGATTAAGGGCGAGTTGGTGTAACAGAAGATCCAACAATTAAAACTATGACATTTTATGAAATGTGAATTTTTGTATGATTTTTTTGAGATTGTGAGTGCCCCTTCCACCTTTGTGGAATTCCGGTTCTGTATTTGTGGCTGACTTAGTCAGTTCCACTGGGTGCACCCAAACACGTGTTTGTTTATGTTTTGATGTGAGTGCGGATTTCCAATGATATATATGTATATATATAAATATATACAACAAATTGAACTCCGGCACTTGGATCTGTCCCTGCTATGGGACTGTCTTGCTCAGGTGCCCTCCTCCGTGGACTAAGTCCATATGGAAACCAGCATACAATGACGAGGCGGCACTCAGAGTCTTCAAAACGGCAACAAACTTTATGTAAAGTGCATATCAACGTTTCGGGGTCTCCCCCTTCGTCAGGATTAGTGCAAAATGACAATCTGTGCAAATAAATACCACTTACCCCCAATAAGAACATCCCCACGTGCATATGCCGCTGGCCGCGCCGTCCCGGCCTCCAGACTGACGTCACTAGCGTCTCCGCGGAAGTGACGCACCGGCGCCAGGGGGCGCGTCCATGGCAACGCAACCTGGTAACGGAGATGTAAACAAAGATTACAGTGAGACAACACTGTGTCTGCCGGCAACTCCAGCGTGAAAGGTGCATGTAAAGTGCTCACTGCTGTATCCAGCAGATCCATATCTAAAAGCATTCAGTGTTACACATGTACGATACCAGGCTGCTAAAAACATATTAGTGAAACGGCACACATTACACTAAAAAACAAATACATACATAAATCTAAATTTCAATTAAAATGCACATTAATTGCTTACCATACACCGGCAATACTATATTAAACAACTGCTACACCCTGATTCTGTCATATCTGCCCCCTGAGTACAGCACCTCATGACAAAAATTTATTTAGAAGTTAAATAAAGTTAATGAGCCCCAGATTATCATTAAGACCCATAACACGTGTTTGTTTATGTATTGATGTGAGTGCGGATTTCCAATGATATATATGTATGTATATATATATATATTAGAGATGTGCACCGGAAATTTTTCGGGTTTTGTGTTTTGGTTTTGGGTTCGGTTCGGTTCCGTGGCCGTGTTTTGGGTTCGAACGCGTTTTGGCAAAACCTCACCGAATTTTTTTTGTCAGATTCGGGTGTGTTTTGGATTCGGGTGTTTTTTTACAAAAACCCTAAAAAACAGCTTAAATCATAGAATTTGGGGGTCATTTTGATCCCAAAGTATTATTAACCTCAATAACCATAATTTCCACTCATTTTCAGTCTATTCTGAACACCTCACAATATTATTTTTAGTCCTAAAATTTGCACCGAGGTCGCTGGATGACTAAGCTCAGCGACCCAAGTGGCCGACACAAACACCTGGCCCATCTAGGAGTGGCACTGCAGTGTCACGCAGGATGGCCCTTCCAAAAAACACCCCCCAAACAGCACATGACGCAAAGAAAAAAAGAGGCGCAATGAGGTAGCTGTGTGAGTAAGCTAAGCGACCCTAGTGGCCGACACAAACACCTGGCCCATCTAGGAGTGGCACTGCAGTGTCAGGCCGGATGGCCCTTCCAAAAAATACTCCCCAAACAGCACATGACGCAAAGAAGAAAAAAAAGAGGCGCAATGAGGTAGCTGTGTGACTAAGATAAGTGACCCTAGTGGCCGACACAAACACCTGGCCCATCTAGGAGTGGCACTGCAGTGTCACGCAGGATGGCCCTTCCAAAAAATACTCCCCAAACAGCACATGACGCAAAGAAGAAAAAAAAAGAGGCGCAATGAGGTAGCTGTGTGACTAAGATAAGCGACCCTAATGGCCGACACAAACACCTGGCCCATCTAGGAGTGGCACTGCAGTGTCACGCAGGATGGCCCTTCCAAAAAACACTCCCCAAACAGCACATGACGCAAAGAAAAATGAAAGAAAAAAGAGGTGCAAGATGGAATTGTCCTTGGGCCCTCCCACCCACCCTTATGTTGTATAAACAGGACATGCACACTTTAACCAACCCATCATTTCAGTGACAGGGTCTGCCACACGACTGTGACTGAAATGACGGGTTGGTTTGGACCCCCACCAAAAAAGAAGCAATTAATCTCTCCTTGCACAAACTGGCTCTACAGAGGCAAGATGTCCACCTCATCATCATCCTCAGATTAATCACCGTGTACATCCCCCTCCTCACAGATTATCAATTCGTCCCCACTGGAATCCACCATCACAGCTCCCTGTGTACTTTGTGGAGGCAATTGCTGCTGGTGAATGTCTCCACGGAGGAATTGATTATAATTCATTTTAATGAACATCATCTTCTCCACATTTTCTGGAAGTAACCTCGTACGCCGATTGCTGACAAGGTGAGCGGCGGCACTAAACACTCTTTCGGAGTACACACTTGTGGGAGGGCAACTTAGGTAGAATAAAGCCAGTTTGTGCAAGGGCCTCCAAATTGCCTCTTTTTCCTGCCAGTATACGTACGGACTGTCTGACGTGCCTACTTGGATGCGGTCACTCATATAATCCTCCACCATTCTTTCAATGGTGAGAGGATCATATGCAGTGACAGTAGACGACGTGTCCGTAATCGTTGGCAGGTCCTTCAGTCCGGACAAGATTTCAGCATCAGCAGTCGCTCCAGACTGCCCTGCATCACCGCCAGCGGGTGGGCTCGGAATTCTGAGCCTTTTCCTCGCACCCCCAGTTGCGGGAGAATGTGAAGGAGGAGATGTTGACAGGTCGCGTTCCGCTTGACTTGACAATTTTCTCACCAGCAGTTCTTTGAACCCCTGCAGACTTGTGTCTGCCGGAAAGAGAGATACAACGTAGGTTTTAAATCTAGGATCGAGCACGGTGGCCAAAATGTAGTGCTCTGATTTCAACAGATTGACCACCCGTGAATCCTTGTTAAGCGAATTAAGGGCTCCATCCACAAGTCCCACATGCCTAGCGGAATCGCTCTGTGTTAGCTCCTCCTTCAATGTCTCCAGCTTCTTCTGCAAAAGCCTGATGAGGGGAATGACCTGACTCAGGCTGGCAGTGTCTGAACTGACTTCACGTGTGGCAAGTTCAAAAGGTTGCAGAACCTTGCACAACGTTGAAATCATTCTCCACTGCGCTTGAGACAGGTGCATTCCACCTCCTATATCGTGGTCAGTTGTATAGGCTTGAATGGCCTTTTGCTGCTCCTCCAACCTCTGAAGCATATAGAGGGTTGAATTCCACCTCGTTACCACTTCTTGCTTCAGATGATGGCAGGGCAGGTTCAGGCGTTTTTGGTGTTGCTCCAGTCTTCTGTACGTGGTGCCTGTACGCCGAAAGTGTCCCGCAATTCTTCTGGCCACCGACAGCATCTCTTGCACGCCCCTGACGTTTTTTAAATAATTCTGCACCACCAAATTCAAGGTATGTGCAAAACATGGGACGTGCTGGAATTTGCCCAGATTTAATGCACACACAGTATTGCTGGCGTTGTCCGATGCCACAAATCCACAGGAGAATCCAATTGGGGTAAGCCATTCTGCGATGATCTTCCTCAGTTGCCGTAAGAGGTTTTCAGCTGTGTGCGTATTCTGAAAAGCTGTGATACAAAGCGTAGCCTGCCTAGGAAAGAGTTGGCGTTTGCGAGATGCTGCTACTGGTGCCGCCGCTGCTGTTCTTACGGCGGGAGTCAATACATCTACCCAGTGGGCTGTCACAGTCATATAGTCCTGAGTCTTCCCTGCTCCACTTGTCCACATGTCCGTGGTTAAGTGGACATTGGGTACAACTGCATTTTTTAGGACACTGGCGAGTCTTTTTCTGAGGTCTGTGTACATTTTCGGTATCGCCTGCCTAGAGAAATGGAACCTAGATGGTATTTGGTACCGGGGACACAGTACCTCAAACAAGTCTATAGTTGGCTCTGCAGTAATGATGGATACCGGAACCATGTTTCTCACCGCCCTGGATGCCAAGGCCTCAGTTATCCGCTTTGCAGCAGGATGACTGCTGTGATATTTCATCTTCCTCGCCAAGGACTGTTGGACAGTCAATTGCTTGGTGGAAGTAGTAAAAGTGGTCTTACGACTTCCCCTCTGGGATGACCATCGACTCCCAGCAGCAACAACAGCAGCGCCAGCAGCAGTAGGCGTTACACGCAAGGATGCATCAGAGGAATCCCAGGCAGGAGAGGACTCATCAGAATTGCCAGTGACATGGCCTTCAGGACTATTGGCATTCCTGGGGAAGGAGGAAATTGACACTGAGGGAGTTGGTGGGGTGGTTTGCGTGAGCTTGGTTACAAGAGGAAGGGATTTACTGGTCAGTGGACTGCTTCCGCTGTCGCCCAAAGTTTTTGAACTTGTCACTGACTTATGATGAATGCGCTGCAGGTGACGTATAAGGGAGGATGTTCCGAGGTGGTTAACGTCCTTACCCCTACTTATTACAGCTTGACAAAGGCAACACACGGCTTGACACCTGTTGTCCGCATTTCTGTTGAAATACTTCCACACCGAAGAGCTGATTTTTTTGGTATTTTCACCAGGCATGTCAATGGCCATATTCCTCCCACGGACAACAGGTGTCTCCCCGGGTGCCTGACTTAAACAAACCACCTCACCATCAGAATCCTCCTTGTCAATTTCCTCCCCAGCGCCAGCAACACCCATATCCTCCTCATCCTGGTGTACTTCAACACTGACATCTTCAATCTGACTATCAGGAACTGGACTGCGGGTGCTCCTTCCAGCACTTGCAGGGGGCGTGCAAATGGTGGAAGGCGCATGCTCTTCACGTCCAGTGTTGGGAAGGTCAGGCATCGCAACCGACACAATTGGACTCTCCTTGTGGATTTGTGATTTTGAAGAACGCACAGTTCTTTGCTGTGCTTTTGCCAGCTTAAGTCTTTTAATTTTTCTAGCGAGAGGCTGAGTGCTTCCATCCTCATGTGAAGCTGAACCACTAGCCATGAACATAGGCCAGGGCCTCAGCCGTTCCTTGCCACTCCGTGTGGTAAATGGCATATTGGCAAGTTTACGCTTCTCCTCCGACGATTTTATTTTAGATTTTTGAGTCCTTTTTTTACTGATATTTTGTGTTTTGGATTTTACATGCTCTGTACTATGACATTGGGCATCGGCCTTGGCAGACGACGTTGATGGAATTTCATCGTCTCGGCCATGACTAGTGGCAGCAGCTTCAGCACGAGGTGGAAGTGGATCTTGATCTTTCCCTATTTTTGGAACCTCAACATTTTTGTTCTCCATATTTTAATAGGCACAACTAAAAGGCACCTCAGGTAAACAATGGAGATGGATGGATACTAGTATACTTATGGATGACGAGTAACTGACGACACAGAGGTAGCTACAGCCGTGGACTACCGTACTGCGTCTGCTAGTATAGAGATGATAATGATATAAAAAAAATATATATATATCACTACTGCAGGTATATATAATATAATGACGGACCTGCTGGACACTGTCAGCAGACTCCTACTACTAGTATGAAGAAGATAGAAAAAAAAACCCCACCACAGATAGGTATACAATTTTGGACGAGCACTGACGACACAGAGGTAGCTACAGCCGTGGACTACCGTACTGCGTCTGCTAGTATAGAGATGATAATGATATAAAAAATATATATATATATCACTACTGCAGGTATATATAATATAATGACGGACCTGCTGGACACTGTCAGCATACTCCTAAACTACTAGTATGAAGAAGATAGAAAAAAAAAACCCACCACAGGTAGGTATACAATTATGGACGAGCACTGACGACACAGAGGTAGCTACAGCCGTGGACTACCGTACTGCGTCTGCTAGTATAGAGATGATAAAGATATAAAAAATATATATATATCACTACTGCAGGTATATATAATATAATGACGGACCTGCTGGACACTGTCAGCAGACTCCTAAACTACTAGTATGAAGAAGATAGAAAAAAAAACCCCACCACAGGTAGGTATACAATTATGGACGAGCACTGACGACACAGAGGTAGCCACAGCCGTGGACTACCGTACTGCGTCTGCTAATATAGAGATGATAAAGATGATAGAGATGAACAAAAAAAATATAACACTACTGCAGGTAAATATTTATATAATATAATGAATGACGGACCTGCTGGACACTGTCAGCAGAATGCGTTTATAGAATAAATAAAAAAAACGCCACAGGAGTGTTTAACTTTTTCAGGCAGACAATATACTGGTGGTCACTGGTCAGTCACACTGGCAGCAAAAGTGTGCACTGTACTCCTGCTATAACTGCACCCGTCTCCCCCACAATTCAGCTGTGTGAGCAGTGAGCACTCAGCACAGTCAGATATACATAGATGATATTATCATGCAGCACACTGAGGCTGAGCACAGATATGGTATGTGACTGTGTATCGTTTATTTTCAGGCAGAGAACGGATTATATTAAATAATAAATAAAACTGGTGGTGGTCACTAGTAACTATCAGCAAAACTCTGCACTCTGAGTACTCCTAATGCTCCCCAAAATTACTAAGTTAGTAGTAAATCAACTCAAGTGTCTCTATCTATTCTAACGGAGAGGACGCCAGCCACGTCCTCTCCCTATCAATCTCAATGCACGTGTGAAAATGGCGGCGACGCGCGGCTCCTTATATAGAATCCGAGTCTCGTTATAGAATCCGAGCCTCGCGAGAAACCGACAGCGGGATGATGACGTTCGGGCGCGCTCGGGTTAACCGAGCAAGGCGGGAAGATCCGAGTCTGCCTCGGACCCGTGTAAAAAGGCTGAAGTTCGGGGGGGTTCGGATTCCGAGGAACCGAACCCGCTCATCTCTAATATATATATATATATATATATATATACGTAGCGTCTCCTAGCATGCAGCGGCACTCAGGGAAATGACTCATGGAATTTCCAAGCAAAAGTGTTTATTCCATAGTGGTACAAAGACAATCCAACGTTTCGGGGTGCAACCACCCCTTTGTCAAGGTGAACACAACAAAAGTGAAGTGGTAACACAGAGTGAGTACCTTTATACATGAAGGAGGTGAGGAGGTCCCGCCAGCGGGAGGTGCAGCAGCGTTTCCGGGGACAGGCATACATTTCCTTCCCTGCTTGTAAACGTGAAAGCGTGGTGCATCAGCTCCGGTCACGTGATCCGGCATCGCGTCATCAGACGCTCTGGTTCCCATGGTAACCATCCGTGTGTATACCGTCCAGCCCGACGGTTGTCACGGGGATAAAGGGACTCACAGGGCATCGTGGCGCGGTGGACACGGTCCGTGCTGTATAAATGAAATTGTGACTTAGTATAACTAATGTGCCATCAGAATACACATAAATATGTTTACGTATTATAATGAAAATAGTGCTCTATATTCTAGCAGCATCTAATATTGCACTCATGACCATATTGCACTAATTGCACCTTACATACAACTTACATGGCAAATGCGGGACCGAGGTGCATCCCATAGAAAGCCTGCCCCAAACGGACAGGATATCAAGGGGTGTCCCCAGATCCCGGATGTGAACGCAAACATTCTAGCATCAAGTACTATTGCACCTGGATATTATGGCTATAAGTCTGTTAAACTGGAGCTGTTAAGTTTCAAAATACATCCGATGCCGTTTCTTGCACACAGTGCTAAAATGTCTAGTTACGGCACTGTTGCTAGGTATCCATTTCTCTGGTCCTGAGCAGGTCCCCCTCACCAGATCCTCTCAAGGGGTGAGGGGGTGGACTTAGATGGGATGGGGGGGGGGGGCAAAGCATTTTGTCGCACCTGGGCCCACCGCTTGCTAGTTCCGCCACTGGTGATTGCGCTAGCCCAGGATGCCCCTCACAGCGCTGTACACAGTGTGCCACTGAGCCTTCTGGAGCACAGCCTGTCAGAGCTGCGCTCCCACCCTTATGCAGCCATTCCCGCCGGTGACCCGCCGGCACTGTACTCACCACACTTCTTCTTCTGGTTCTGTTATGGGGTGGCGGCCAGAGGCGTAACTAGTGCAGAGTGAGTGGGGCATATGCCCTGGGCGCTGTGGAGACTCGGCATAGGGGGGGCGCCGCCGTCCATGTAGTGTATGTGCAGTATTACCCGGCGGCAGTGGTACGCCATCCCAGCTTCAGGGGACTGGGACAGGAACGCAGACTCTCTGAAGGAGGTGGTAATTAAAGCCGCCCAGCCAATACCAGCAGCGTTTTGTCCAAGGCAGCGTCATTGGGTGGGCGGGGTGTGGGGAGGCCATCAGACGTGCGTCTCAGGCTCCGGCTCAACCCCCCCCCCCTCCCCCGTGTCAAGCTCCGTCTCTCCCCCCCCGGCCTCAAGCTCCGGCTCTCCCCCTAGTCTCAGGCTCAGGTTCTCCCCCGGGTCTCAGGCTCCTCTCGCCCCTCAGCAGTCAGGCTCACGGGGTTGCCTAGGTCACGGTGACGGTGTTGCTATGACAACCCGCTGCTGTCGGAGAACATTTCGCCTCTGGAACCGGAGCGTCCTTTCCCCGCCGCCATGTTGAGTGTCCCGGCTTCACCTCACAGGTGTGGTATGTGCCGGGAACTACATACAGGATGGCGCTATGCAGTATAACTATATGTTACCACCTATGGGTCGTTCAGTGTGAGGTAGGAGGGTATGTAGCCGCCGAGTTGTCAGTCAGTGTGAGGTGGGTGGAGGAAGGTGTGTAGCTGCACAGTGGTCAGTCAGTGTGGGGGGTCGCGGTGGTGCTGCTGCTGTGGTGACCAGTGGAACTGGTAAGAGAACTTTGTTTATTAGACTGTTCCAGCCTGCTGTATCCCCTGCCCCAACATCTCCATCCTCCTCACACATTACACCCCCCTGCCTCCCTCCCCACACATAACACCCCCCTGCCTCTCTCCCCACACATAACACCCCCCTGCCTCTCTCCCCACACATAACACCCCCCTGCCTCTCTCCCCACACATAACACCCCCCTGCCTCTCTCCCCACACATAACACCCCCCTGCCTCTCTCCCCACACATTACACCCCCCTGCCTCTCTCCCCACACATTACACCCCCCTGCCTCCCTCCCCACACATTACACCCCCCTGCCTCCCTCGCCACACATTACACCCCCCTGCCTCTCTCCCCACACATTACACCCCCCTGCCTCTCTCCCCACACATTACACCCCCTGCCTCTCTCCCCACACATTACACCCCCTGCCTCTCTCCCCACACATTACACCCCCTGCCTCTCTCCCCACACATTACACCCCCCTGCCTCTCTCCCCACACATTACACCCCCTGCCTCCCTCCCCACACATTACACCCCCCTGCCTCCCTCCCCACACATTACACCCCCCTGCCTCTCTCCCCACACATTACACCCCCTGCCTCTCTCCCCACACATTACACCCCCCTGCCTCTCTCCCCACACATTACACCCCCTGCCTCCCTCCCCACACATTACACCCCCCTGCCTCCCTCCCCACACATTACACCCCCCTGCCTCTCTCCCCACACATTACACCCCCCTGCCTCTCTCCCCACACATTACACCCCCTGCCTCCCTCCCCACACATTACACCCCCCTGCCTCCCTCCCCACACATGTGATTCATAATGTGAATTTCGCTTCATTCAGTGTGCTACAATGTGAATTTCGGATCATTCAGTGTGCTGCAATGTGAATTTCGGCTCATTCAGTGTGCTACAATGTGAATTTCGGCTCATTGTGCTAAATGTGAAGTGCTACAATGTGATTGTCGGTTCATTCAGTGTGCTACAATGTGAATTTCGTCTCATTCAGTGTGCTACAATGTGAATTTCGGATCATTCTGTGTGCTACAATGTGAATTTCGGATCATTCAGTGTACTACAATGTGAATTTCGGATCATTCAGTGTGCTGTAATGTGAATTTTGGATCATTCAGTGTGCTACAATGTGAATTTCGGATCATTCAGTGTGCTATAATGTGAATTTCAGCTCATACTGTGTGCTATAATGTGAATTTTTGATCATTCTGTGCTATAATGTACATTTCGGATCATTCTGTGCTATAATGTGAATTTCGGCTCGTTCTGTGTGTTATAAAGTGAAATTATAGCACTGAAGGACACTCCCCCTCGGAGTGGCCACGCCCCCTTTTCCAGAGCGCGCGCACCTTCGGCGCGCGCATAATTCCACCCTTCTCTTTTCCATACCACCACTTCAAAATTGCACTTCAACTACTGCATCTACATATATACATACACACCCTGACATCTTCATACACAGTGACACCTATTTGTGCAGGAGATGATGATGCTAAGGTGCATGTGGAATTGAAAAGAATGTTCCCAGTATGGCGTGTTATGTTGGCACATCCCATTTTCAGTGTCCACGCCCCCTTCTGATGTGTGGCCATGGCCATTTTTTTCAGTATGCGCTAGTGGCGCGTGCACATACTTTCCTTTGTAGGTTTTTTTTTTTGTGTGTGTCGGGGTGGGGGTGAGGGGGGCACCATTATTAATCTTGCCCTGGGCTCCAAAAACCCTAGGTACGCCTCTGGTGGCAGCCATGCTGCGGGAGTGAGCGGTCGCCTCGTGGGCTTGCGATCAGCAGCCTCAGGAGCTCAGTGTCCTGTCAGCGGAGATAAAGAACCATTAACTTCTAGAGTTGGTTCCTACTCCCCCCCCCCCCCCCCCCCCCCCCCCCCCCCAAGTCCCACGAAGCAGGGAGGCTGTTGCCAGCAGCCTGCCTGTACCTAACTAAACTCAGAAAATAATTAAACTAGAAAAACTCCTAAGAGCTCCCTTAGCTGTGACCAGCTCCTCCGGGCACATTTTCTAAACTGAGTAATGTAGGAGGGAAATAGAGGGAGGATCCAGCCCACACTATTAAACTCTTAAAGTGCCCATGGCTCCCAAGGGACTCGTCTATACCCTGTGGTACTAAATGGAACCCCAGCATCCTCAAAGACGTAAGAGAAAATAGAATTTTAATTACCTACCAGTAAATCCTTTTCTCGTGGTCAGTAGAGGATGCTGGGGTCCACATTAGTACCATGGGGGGATGGGGGGTATAGAGGGGTCCCTTGGGAGAAATGGGCACGTTAAGAGTTTAATAGTGTGGGCTGGCTCCTCCCTCTATGCCCCTCCTACCAGACTCAGTCTAGAAACTGTGCCTGAGGAGACGGACATGCTTCGAGAGAAGGAAAAACACTGATAGTGGCGAGATTCACACCAGCTCACACATAACAGAAAATCAAGCAACCAGCTTGAAACAAGTCAGCAGTGGCTGAACAACAGTACTTAACCAAGTAACAATGTAGTACTCAACCAAGTAACAACTATAGAATAACAAAGCGCTGGCCAGGCGCCCAGCATCCTCTATGGACTACGAGAAAAGGATTTACCGGTAGGTAATTAAAATCCTATTTTCTCTTACGTCCTAGAGGATGCTGGGGTCCACGTTAGTACCATGGGGATGTACCAAAGCTCCAAGTACGGGAGATAGAGCACAGAGGCTCCTGCAGAACCGATTGACCAACCTTTAGGTCCTCAGAGGCCAAAGTATCAAACTTGTAGAACTTAGCAAACGTGTTCGACCATGACCAAGTAGCTGCTCAGCAAAGCTGTAAAGCCGAGACACCCCGAGCAGCCGCCCAGGAAGAACCCACTTTACAAGTAGAGTGGGCCTTAATGGATTTCGGACATGGCAATCCTGCCGTAGAATACGAATGCTGGATAGTAAACCTGATCCAGCGAGAAATCGTCTGCTTAGAAGCAGGACACCCAACCTTGTTGGGTTTGTAAAGGACAAACAGAGCGTCCGACTTTCTGTGACGAGAAGTTCTCTTCACATACATCTTCAAAGCCCTCACAACATCCAAGGACTTTGAGGTAATTGAGGAGTCAGTAGCCACTGGCACCCCAATAGGTTGGTTGATATGAAAAGCTGACACAACCTTTGGAAGAAATTGTTGACACGTCCTGAGCTCAGCTCTATCTTTATGAAAAATCAAGTAGGGGCTCTTGTAGGACAATGCCCCCAACTCCGACAGATGTCTAGCAGATGCCAATGCCAACAGTGTGACAGTCTTCCAAGTAAGAAACTTGACTTCAACCTCCTGTAAAGGCTCGAACCAATCCGATTGCAGGAACTGCAGTACCACGTTAAGATCCCATGGTGCCATAGGAGACACAAAGGGAGGTTGGATGTGCAGAACCCCTTTCAAGAATGTCTGAACCTCAGAGAGGGCAGCCAATGGTTTCTGGAAGAAAATGGAAAAAAGCCGAAATCTAGACTTTTATGGAGCCCAGGTGCAGGCCCACATCCACCCCTGCTTGCAGAAAGAGGAGAAACCGTCCAAGTTAAAACTCCACCGTAGGAAACTTCTTGGATTCACACCCAAACACGTACTTTATCCAAATCCAATGGTAATGTTTTGACGTTACTCTTTTCCTAGCCTGTATCAGGGTAGGAATAACTTTGTTCGGAATGCCCTTCCGAGCTAAGATCTTGTAGCCGTGGTAAGTCTTGGTAAGCGAACGGCCCCTGTTGCAGAAGGTCCTCTCGAAGAGGAAGAGGCCTCGTATCTTCCAGCAGTAACTCCAGAAGATCCGCGTACCAAGCCCTTCTTGGCCAGTCCAGAGCAATGAGGATCACCTGAACTCTTGTTTTTGTGATTATTTTGAGAATCCTTGAAATGAGTGGAAGTGGAGGGAACACATACACTGACTTGAACACCCACGGAGTTACCAGGGCGTCCACCACTGCCTGTGGATCCCTTGACCTGGAACAATACCTCCGAAGCTTCTTGTTGAGGCCATCATGTCTATTTGAGGTATGCCCAAGATGGAGATCGTGTCTGCTGAAGAAGTCCGCTTCCCAGTTGTCTACTCCCGGAATAAAGTTTGCCGACAGCGCCACTGCGTGCTTTTCTGCCCAGAGGATTATTTTTGTTACCTCTGACATTGCAGCTCTGCTCTTCGTTCCGCCTTGTCGGTTTATGTAGGCCATTGTCGTTACATTGTCCGACTGAACCTGAATGGCCTGATCTTTCAGAAGATGTGCCGCTTGTAGAAGACCGTTGTACACAGCTCTTAGTTCTAGAATGTTTATCGGAAGGATGGATTCCATATTTGACCACCTTCCTTGGAAGTTTTCCCCTTGGGTGACTGCCCCCCAACCTCTGAGACTTGCATCCGTGGTTAGGAGGATTCAATTCTGAATCCCGAACCTGCGGACCTCTAGTAGGAGAGATGTTTGCAGCCACCAGAGGAGCAAGATTTTGGCCTTCGGTGACAAACAGATCCTCTGGTGCATGTGAAGATGTGATCCCGACCATTTGTCCATATCCAGTTGAAAAGACCATGCATGAAATCTTCCGTACTGTAGAGCCTCGTAGGAGGCTACCATCTTCCCCAGAAGGTGAATGCAATGATGAACCGATACCCGGGTTGGCTTCAAGACATCCCGGACCATTGCTTGTATCACCAATGCCTTGTCTTCCGGCAAAAACACCCTCTGAACTTCCGTGTCGAGGATCACCTCCAGGAAGGACAACCTCCTTGTCGGCTCCAAATTCGACTTTGGAAGGTTCAGGATCCATCCATGATCCTGGAGCAGATGATTTGAGAGAGCGATACTCTGTAACAGCTTTTCCCTGGAAGATGCTTTTATTAGTAGATCGTCCAGATAAGGAAATATGTTCACACCCTGCTTGCGGAGTAGCATCATCTCCACCATTACCATGGTGAACACTCTTGGTGCCGTGGAGAGGCCAAATAGCAGTGCCTGGAACTGATAGTGACAGTCCAGCAGCGCAAATCTGAGATAAGCCTGGTGAAGCGGCCAGATTGGGATGTGAAGGTACGCATCCTTGATATCCAGGGATACCAGGAATTCCCCCTCCTCCAGACCTGAGATCACCGCTCTCAGAGATTCCATCTTGAATTTGAATTCCCTCAAGTAGGGGTTCAATGACTTTAGGTTTAATATCGGTCTTACCGAACTGCCCGGTTTCGGCACCACAATCAGGTATGAGTAATAACCCATGTGTTGTAAGAGAGGTGGAACTGGAACAATGACATTTGACTTTAGCAATTTTTTAATGGCTTCCTGTAGGATAGCACTTTCTGTCAGCGAAGCTGGCAAGCCTGATTTGAAGAATCTGTGAGGTGGGAGTTCTTGAAACTCCAGTCTGTACCCCTGGTTAACAATAACTTGTACCCAGGAATCCAGGCATGAGGACACCCAGACATGACTGAAATTTCTTAGTCTTGCTCCCACCTGCCCGATCTCCAGGCTGGGATGTCCACCGTCATGCCGAGGATTTTGAGGGAACAGAACCAGGTTTCTGTTCCTGGGAACCTGCGGGTGCAGGTTTTTGGACTTTCCCACAACCACCTCTAAAGAAAGTAGAGGGGGATTTGGACTTTTTAACTTTAGCGGTCCAAAAAGACTACATCGCAGATGAAGGATGTGATTTCCTAGTCGGTGGTGTAGCAGAGGGAAGCAAAGTTGACTTACCCGCAGTTGCCATGGAGATCCACGCATCTAACGCTTCCCCAAACAGAGCCTGACCTGCGAAGGGTAGTTTCTCCACACTCTTCTCGGATTCCGCATCTGCAGACCATTGACGCAGCCAGAGCCCCCTGCATGCTGAGACAGCCATGGAGAAGCCCTCACGTTCAGATGTTCCACCATGAAACCTGCAGAATCCTGTATGTGACGTAAAAACAATTCAATGTCACTTCTATCCATAGAATCTAACCTGATGTGCCTGACCACTTTACTATGGCTTTAGAAATCCATGCACAAGAAATAGTGGGTCTTAAAGCTATGCCATTTGCTGTGTATAAAGATTTAAGTGTAGTCTCAATCTTGCGGTCGGCTGACTCTTTTAAAGCGTTGGACCCAGGGACAGGCAAAACCACTTTCTTAGACAACCTAGAAACAGAAGCGTCTACTATCGGCGCAAATTCCCACTTTTTCCTATCCTCCTCAAGGAAAGGAAAAGCAATGAGAACCCTTTTAGGGATCTGGACTTTTTTCTCTGTGTTTTCCCAGGATTTTTCAAACAATGCGTTTAATTCCTTAGATGCAAGGAATGTAAAGGATGATTTCTTATTGTCAGTAAAGTAAGCCTCCTCTACTTGCTCAGGTACCTTATCAGTAATGTGTGAAATGTCCCTAATAGCCTCAATTATGAGTTGCACCCCTTTAGCAAGGGATGCCTCACCCCCCAGTAAATCCCCCTCACCATCTCCTGTATCAGAGTCGGTATCCGTGTCGACTTGCATTAATTGGGCAAGAGCATGCTTTTTAGGATATATATCAAGGGTTTTGGATGAGGTAGCGGAGGCAGAATACGACAAAACCTCTACAGATCTTTTCAAAAACCTGTGTTTCAGTCTGATTATGAGCTATCCTAGATGAAATCTGGGATATCATCCCCTTAATAGAAGCCACCCATGGGGGTTCAGATTAAGAAGGCTGAGACTTTATATTGCATTCCTGAGTACATGGAATAGATTCCTCTGGAGAGGACACTCTAGACATGGTAATATGAGATATATAACATACACACACAGGAAAATGTCAGACACCGGTACCCCCAAAGTACCTTCAGAGAGACACAGAGTATAAGGAGCCAGCACACACAGCGCCCCAGTAGGCAGAAATTATGATAAATGCCTGGCGCTGACTGAGTAACCTTAATAGATTAAACAGTGAATAACACTCTCCCACCCCTTTCTATAACACTCTGGTACCGCAGAGGATAACTGGCATCAAGTGGAGGGCAGCGCTCCCCGTCAGCGTCTCTGTAGTGTGATCTGCAGGGAGAAAATGGCGCTGGTGAGTGCTGGATCCGCTCTGAGGAGAAGGTCCGCCCCCTGTAATGGCACGTTTTCCTGCATTTATTATTTTATACTGTCCTGAGGTGTGCTTGTTGCTAACAGTGGGATTAGCCCGTTAGCTCAGATGACCAGTGTTAGGGTATTGCGCTGGCCCAGGGCGCCCCTCACAGCACCGCACAACTGTACCTCTGAGCCCACCGGAATGCAGCATTAGCGCTGCGCTCCCACCCTTGTGCCGCTATTCCCGTCGGTGCCCCGCTTACCGGGGCGTCGGCGTCATACTCAACACCGCATCTTCTGGCTCTATTAGGGGGTGGCGGCAGTGCTGAGGGAGTGAGCGGTCGCCTCGGGGGCTTGCCATCAACACCCTCAGGAGCTCAGTGTACTGTTAGAAGAGATAGGAGCCATTAACCTCAAGGGTTGGATCCTAACCCCCCTTCCCCCAAAGTCCCACGATGCAGGGAGGCTGTTGCCAGCAGCCTCCCTGTATCTAACAGCTCTTAAATAAAAATAAAACTAGAAAAGCCCCTAGGAGCTCCCCTAGCTGTGACCGGGTCCACCGGGCACATTTACTAAACTGAGTCTGGTAGGAGGGGCATAGAGGGAGGAGCCAACCCACACTATTAAACTCTTAAAGTGCCCAAGGCTCCCAAGGGACCCGTCTATACCCCCCATGGTACGACTGTGGACCAAAGCTTCCTCTAGGACGTAAGAGAAATATCCTCGGATAGCTCTTCCTCTAATGCCTGAACCCATGCTTCAATTCCTTTTGGAGCCCAAGAGGCAGCAATAGTGGGCCTATGCACAGCTCCTGTAAGGGAGTAAATAGATTTCAGGCATCCCTCCATATCATTATCTGACAGTTCCTTCAGTTAAGTGACAGTAGTAACAGGCAGAGAAGAAGAAACCAACAGACAGGTGACATGGGAATCCACCGGCGGTGGATTTTCCCACTTGTTATATAACTCTGCAGGGAGAGGATATCGAGCTAACACCTGTTTAAATAGGGGGAATTTCTTCCCTGGCTCAGCGCAGGGTTCTCAGCGTATGTCCACTAAATTGTCAGAATGTGGTAATAAGAGTTTTAGTTACCTTCTGACGTTTAAACTTGTCAGGTTTCTTAGACGCCGCAGTGGAATCATCATCATCAGATATTTAAAAGATCTGTTTAATAGCAATCAGCAAGTCAGGGATATCAAACTGTAAAGAAGATCCTTCAACAGAAGCATCTGATTCAGTGTCTGACGGACAGTTAATTCCTAATCCTCATCAGAAGAAACTTCTGAGAGATGCATGGACTGTGAGGAAGTAGCAGACCGCTTAGATGACCCAGGGGCACTAGTGTGACCTATAGCAGATTTATGTCTAATCAAAGATTGGTTAAATTGCTGCAACTGGTTAGACAAATTATCCAACCAAGGAGGATTACCCATAGGGACAATTTGTGACTGTAGTGGCACAGGTGATCCCATAGTAGGCATAAGACGGTCCACCAGGGTACCCAACAGAGTTGAGAACTTAGCCCAGGGTGGTTCCCGATTGGTTTCAGGAGCTACGGACTGACTGGGAAAGGTATGGAAAACATTACACCAGGGACGTGCAGTCAGGGGAGGCAGTGCCTCCCCTGTCATTAATGATTAAAATAATATAAAGAAGATACTTATGACACATGATATATAGCAAAATTTCTGTTGTATCTTTGATTTGCGCAAGAGGCTGCCTGGCTACACCAACTCCCCAAACAAGTGTCTCCCCAAAACACTTCAATTAGACTAGAATGCAATATGGGTAGGAAGTGGTTAAGGCTAGTCGCCCCTATACAATATGTGAGTCACTTAAAGGGATTAATACATTCCTTTCTTGAAGATGTTCCTCAAGATTTCCTTTTCATCTTGTGGATCCTGTGTTCCGGTGACGGGTGGACTGCCTTGCTGTTACCAGAGAAGTGCACCCGACTGCCTACCCGGGAGGATCGTTGCGGTGACTGTTTAATAACATACTCTAAAACCATATACCATATAAGAATATGTATATTACAAGGAAGCGCATATATATAATCTATTTGATTAAAAATTGTAAATATTTTTTATTTAGTATTCAATTTTCTTAATAATGCATGACATAATAAAACCTTAAAACACACCAAATCTGCAGTGCAAAGAAGTCCAGAAACTGTGACTATTACCGTCCAAATAACCATATACCGCTGGAGCTCCAATAAGGATTTTCTTTAAGCACACAAAGTGCTATTTTTGTAACTCCCCGGTGAAAAGCTGGTTATTTTAAAGTGATATCCGTTGTTACTTTGTATCCACTAGCCAGAACAATATACTTTGTAGGAACTGCAAATGTTCACAATGTGCCTGCCGCACAGCAGCTAGTGTCCCCTTTCTCACCCCACCGCCAATGATTATTGCTCACCACAGCCGTACGTTGAAGCCTCAGTGCGGCTAGATCTTAAACGGTTAGTACCGAAGTTCTCCGGCGGGAGCGGCGGTAACAGCAGCGTCCACGGTTACCGTGAGATTGGAAGCACGGAGAAACGCGTTAAGGATCCATTTTAAACACCGGCAGGCTGTCCAGAATCCCTCTATGCCAGAGAACACTTTGGAAGAATCATTTAAAACCAACTTTGAAAGTGTGCACCCTTCCCCCGTGGACGCTGCTGTTACCGCCGCTCCCGCCGGAGAACTTCGGTACTAACCGTTTAAGATCTAGCCGCACTGAGGCTTCAACGTACGGCTGTGGTGAGCAATAATCATTGGCGGTGGGGTGAGAAAGGGGACACTAGCTGCTGTGCGGCAGGCACATTGTGAACATTTGCAGTTCCTACAAAGTATATTGTTCTGGCTAGTGGATACAAAGTAACAACGGATATCACTTTAAAATAACCAGCTTTTCACCGGGGAGTTACAAAAATAGCACTTTGTGTGCTTAAAGAAAATCCTTATTGGAGCTCCAGCGGTATATGGTTATTTGGACGGTAATAGTCACAGTTTCTGGACTTCTTTGCACTGCAGATTTGGTGTGTTTTAAGGTTTTATTATGTCATGCATTATTAAGAAAATTGAATACTAAATAAAAAATATTTACAATTTTTAATCAAATAGATTATATATAATAAGAATTTACTTACCGATAATTCTATTTCTCGTAGTCCGTAGTGGATGCTGGGGACTCCGTCAGGACCATGGGGAATAGCGGGCTCCGCAGGAGACAGGGCACATCTAAAAAAGCTTTTAGGTCACATGGTGTGTACTGGCTCCTCCCCCTATGACCCTCCTCCAAGCCTCAGTTAGGTACTGTGCCCGGACGAGCGTACACAATAAGGAAGGATCTTGAATCCCGGGTAAGACTCATACCAGCCACACCAATCACACCGTACCACTTGTGATCTGAACCCAGTTAACAGTATGATAACAAAACGAAGTAGCCTCTGAAAAGATGGCTCACAACAAGAATAACCCGATTTTTGTAACAATAACTATGTACAAGCATTGCAGACAAACCGCACTTGGGATGGGCGCCCAGCATCCACTACGGACTACGAGAAATAGAATTATCGGTAAGTAAATTCTTATTTTCTCTAACGTCCTAGTGGATGCTGGGGACTCCGTCAGGACCATGGGGATTATACCAAAGCTCCCAAACGGGCGGGAGAGTGCGGATGACTCTGCAGCACCGAATGAGAGAACTCCAGGTCCTCCTTAGCCAGAGTATCAAATTTGTAAAATTTTACAAACGTGTTCTCCCCTGACCACGTAGCTGCTCGGCAAAGTTGTAATGCCGAGACCCCTTGGGCAGCCGCCCAAGATGCGCCCACTTTCCTAGTGGAGTGGGCCTTTACAGATTTAGGCTGTGGCACGCCTGCCACAGAATGTGCAAGTTGGATTGTGCTACAGATCCAACGTGCAATCGTCTGTTTAGACGCAGGAGCACCCATCTTGTTGGGTGCCATACAATATAAACAGCAAGTCAGACTTTCTGACTCCAGCCGTCCTAAACTATATATATATATATATATATATATATATATATATATATATATATATATATATATATATATATATATATATATATATATATATATATATTTTTAGGGTCCTGACAACGTCTAGTAACTTGGAGTCCTCCAAGTCCCTAGAAGCCGCAGGCACCATAATAGGTTGTTTCAGGTGAAAAACCTGACACCCCCTTAGGAAGAAAACTGGAGACGAGTCCCAGTTCTGCCCTGTCCGAATGGAAAATTAAATATGGGCTTTTGCAAGACAAAGCCGCCCATTCTGACAAACGCCTGGCCGAGGCCAGGACCAACAGCATGGTCACTGTCCATGTGAGATATTGGTCAACAGCATGTTCACTTTCCATGTGATATATTTCAAATCCACAGATTTGAGCGGTTCAAACCAATATGATTTTAAGGAATCCCAACACTATGTTGAGATCCCACGGTGCCACTAGAGGCACAAAAAGGGGTGTATATGCAATACTCCCTTGACAATCTGGACTTCAGGAACTGAAGTCAATTCTTTTCGGAAGAAATTCTACAGGGCCGAAACTTAAAACCTTAAAGAACCCCAATTTTAGGCTCAAAACACTCCTGTTTTCAGGAAGTGTAGAAATCGACCTAGTTGAATTTTCTTCGTGGGGCCTTCCTGGCCTCACCCACGCAACATATTTTCACCACATGTGGTGATGACGTTGTGCGATCACCTCCTTCCTGGCTTTGACCAGGGTAGGTATGACCTCTTATGGAATGCCTTTTTCCTTCAGGATCCGGCATTCAACCGCCATGCCGCCAAACGCAGCCGCGGTAAGTCTTGGAATAGACATGGTACCTGCTGAAGCAAGTCCCTTCTTAGCTCCCCAGGCCCTTAGTCCTCTGTGAGCATCTCTTGAAGTTGCGGGTACCAAGTCCCTCTTGGCCAATCCGGAGTCACGAGTATAGTTCATACTCCTCTATGTCTTATAATTCTCAATACCTTGGTTATGAGAAGCAGAGGAGGGAACACATACACCGACTGTTACACCCACGGTGTTACCAGGACATCCACAGCTATCGCCTGAAGGTCTCATGACCTGGCGCAATACCTGTCCCGTTTTTTGTTCGGGCGGGACGCCATCATTTCCACCTTTGGTCTTTGCCAATGGCTCACAATCATGCGGAAAAACTTCCCTATGAAGTTCCCACTCTCCCAGGTGGAGGTCATGCCTGCTGAGGAAGTCTGCTTCCCAGTCGTCCACTCCCGGAGAGAACACTGCTGACAGTGCTATCACATGATTTTCCGCCTAGCGAAAAATCCTTGCAGTGTTTTCACTGCCCTCCAGCTTCTTGTGTCGCCCTTTCTGTTTACGTGGGCGACTGCCGTGATGTTATCCCACTGGATCAATACCGGCTGACCTTGAAGCAGAGGTCTTGCTAAGTTTAGAGCCTTATAATTTCGCTCTTAGCTCCATCTATGTGGAGAGAATTCTCCAGACTTGATCACACTTTCCTGGAAATTTTTTCCCTGTGTGACTGCTCCCCAGCCTCTCAGGCTGGCCTCCGTGGTTACCAGCATCCAATCCTGAATGCTGAATCTGTGGCCCTCTAGAAGATGAGCACTCTGTAATCACCACAGGAGAGACACCCTTGTCCTTGGATATAGGGTTATCCGCTGATGCATCTGAAGATGCGATCCGGACCATTTGTCCAGCAGATCCCACTGAAGAGTTCTTGCGTGAAATCTGCCGAATGGAATTGCTTCGTAATAAGCCACCATTTTTACCAGGACTCTTGTGCAATGATGCACTGACACTTTTCCTGGTTTTAGGAGGATCCCGATTAGCTCGGATAACTCCCTGGCTTTCTCCTCTGGGAGAAACACCTTTTTCTGGACTGTGTCCAGAATCATCCCTAGGAACAGTAGACGTGTCCTCGGAAAAGCTACGATTTTGGAATATTTAGAATCCACTCGTGCTGTCGTAGAACTATTAAAGATAGTGCTACTCCGACCTCCAACTGTTCTCTGGACCTTGCCCTTATCAGGAAAGCGTCCAAGTTTCTTTTAAGAAGAATCATCATTTTGGCCATTACCTTGGTAAAGACCCGGGGCGCCGTGGACAATCCAAACGGCAGCGTCTGAACTGATAGTGACAGTTCTGTACCACGAACCTGAAGTACCCTTGGTGAGAAGGGCAAATTTGGACATGTAGGTAAATGTCCCTGATATCCAGTGACACCATCTCGTCCCCTTCTTCCTGGTTCGCTATCACTGCTCTGAGTGACTCCATCTTGATTTGAACGCTTGTATGTAAGTGTTCAAATATTCCAGATCTCACCGAGCCGTTTGGCTTCAGTACCACAATATAGTGTGGAATAATACCCCCTCCCTTGTTGTAGGAGGGGTACTTTGATTATCACCTGCTGGGAATACAGCCTGTGAATTGTTTCCAATACTGCCTCCCTGTCGGAGGTAGACGTTGGTAAAACAGACTTCCGGAACTTGTGAGGAGGAGACGTCTCGAATTTCCAATGTACACCTGGGATACTACATGTAGGATCCAGGAGTCCCCTTGCGAGTGAGCCCACTGCGTGCTGAAACTCTTGAGATGACCCCCTACCGCACCTGAGTCCACTTGTACTGTCCCAGCGTCATGCTGCGGACTTGGCAGAAGCTGTGAAGGGCTTCTGTTCCTGGGAATGGGCTGCTTGCTGCAGTCTTCTTCCCTTTCCTCTACCCCTGGGCAGATATGACTGGCCTTTGCCCGCCTGCCCGTATGGGGACGAAAGGACTGAGACTGAAAAGACTGTGTCCTTTTCTGCTGAGATGTGACTCGGGGAATAAAAGGTGGATTTTTCAGCTGTCGCCATGGCCACCAGGTCCGATGGACCGCCCCTTTATACGGCAATACTTCCATGTGCCGTCTGGAATCTGCCTCACCTGACCACTGTCGTGTCTTCGTCTGGCAGATATGGACATCACATTTACTCTTGATGCCAGAATGCAAATATCCCTCTGCGCATCACGCATATATAGAAATGCATCCTTAAAATGCTCTATAGACAATAAAATCTTGTCCCTGTCAAGGGTATCAAAATTTTCAGTCAGGAAATCCGACCAAGCCCCCTCAGCGCTGCACATCCAGTCTGAGGCGATTGCTGGTCGTAGTATAACACCAGTATGTGTGTATATACTTCTTAGGCTATTTTTCAGCTTCCTATCAGCTGGCTCCTTGAGGGCGGCCGTATCTGGAGACGGTAACGCCACTTGTTTTTATAAGCGTGTGAGCGCCTTATCCACCCTAAGGTGTGTTTCCCAACTCGCCCTTACTTCTGGCGGGAAAGGGTATACCGCCCATAACTTTCTATCGGAGGAACCCCACGTATCATCACACACTTCATTTAATTTATCTGATTCAGGCAAAACTACAAGTAGTTTATTCCCACCCTACAAAATACCCTTATTTGTGGTACTTGTAGTATCAGAAATATGTAACACCTCCTTCATGCCCTTAACATGTAACGTGTGGCCCTAAAGGAAAATACGTTTGTTTCTTCACCGTCGACACTGGAGTCAGTGTCCCTGAGGTAAATGGGCGTTTTTACAAGCCCCTGGCGGTGTCTGAGACGCCTGGACAGGTACTAATTTGTTTGCCGGTCGTCTCATGTCGTCAACCGGCTCGCAGCGTGTTGACATGATCACGTACTTCCACAAGTAAGCCATCCATTCCGGTGTCGACTCCCTAGAGAGTGACATCACCATTACAGGCAATTTTGCTCCGCCTCCTCACCAACATTTTCCTCATACATGTCGACACACACGTACCGACATACAGCACACACACAGGGAATGCTCTGATAGAGGACAGGACCCACTAGCCCTTTGGGGAGACAGAGGGAGAGTTTGCCAGCACACACCAAAATGCTATAATTATACAGGGACAACCTTTATAAAAGTGTTCCTCCCTTATAGCTTTTAATATATATTTATATCGCCAAATCAGTGCCCCCCCTCTCTGTTTTAACCCTGTTTCTGTAGTGCAGTGCAGGGGAGAGCATGGGAGCCTTCCCCTCAGCCTTTCTGTGAGGGAAAATGGCGCTGTGTGCTGAGGAGAATAAGCTCCGCCCCTTTTTCTGCGGGTTTTTTCTCCCGGTTTTTAAGAACTGGCCTGGGTTAAAATACACACATATAGCCTTAATGGCTATATGTGATGTATTTATTTTGCCAATAAGGTACTTATATTGCTGCCCAGGGCGCCCCCAGCAGCGCCCTGCACCCTCCGTGACTAGGTCAGTGAGCCGTGTGACAACAATGGCGCACAGCTGCAGTGCTGTGCGCTACCTTCATGAAGACTGTGAAGTCTTCTGCCGCCTGTTTCCGGACCTCCGTTCTGCCGTCTTCTTCAGCGTCTGTAAGGGGGATCGGCGGCGCGGCTCCGGGACGAACCCCAGGCTGACCTGTGTTCCGACTCCCTCTGGAGCTCAGTGTCCAGTAGCCTAAGATCCCAATCCATCCTGCACGCAGGTGAGTTGGAGATCTCTCCCCTAAGTCCCTCGTTGCAGTGATCCTGTTGCCAGCAGGAATCACTGAATGAAACCTAAAAAAAAACTTTTCTAAACAGCTCTTTAAGAGAGCCACCTAGATTGCACCCTTCTCGGACGGGCACAAAAACCTAACTGAGGCTTGGAGGAGGGTCATAGGGGGAGGAGCCAGTACACACCGTGTGACCTAAAAGCTTTTTTAGATGTGCCCTGTCTCCTGCGGAGCCCGCTATTCCCCATGGTCCTGACGGAGTCCCCAGCATCCACTAGGACGTTAGAGAAATGCGCTTCCTTGTAATATACATATTCTTATATGGTATATGGTTTTAGTGTTTACGTTTGGAGTAAGGTAGAATACTCTATTGGGAGCTGCAAATATATTATTTAAAATTGGTACCCATCTAAGGAGTTAGTTTTAGTGCGCTTGATTGTTACACAGGTTTGACAGTTGAAACCATTAGTGGTTAGACAGTCAAAGCTGTGTGGTTTTGTTTTAATAACATACTCGTTTGAGGACTGTTTTATCCCAGTTCTCCAACTACTCTGGTAATTGTTCCATCTGCAGCACCTTGCACTTGGACTCATGGAATTATTTTAAAATTTGGTTTTTATGTATATGTGTTGTATTAAATTTTAAACTTTACTACACATGTGATGTTCTCATTCCATTTCATGTACTGAGAGTGAAAACGCACTGATGAAAAGGAAATCTTGAGGAACATCTTCAAGAAAGGAATGTATTAATCCCTTTAAGTGACTCACATATTGTATAGGGGCGCCTAGCCTTAACCACCTACCCATATTGCATTCTAGACTTATGACACATATTCTGTGTCATAAGTATCTCCTTTATATTAATGTAATCATTATCCCTGTCTAAATGGGGTTGGGAGGCACCGATCGTGGTGCCTCCCGGTCAGATAGGGAAAGGTATGGGGAGTGGGGGGTGGGCACGGGCGGGGCCTAGCAATAGGCATTAAAAGCCCATTGAAATAACATAGGAAAGCGGCACCTATTGTTAGGTCTACCCCACTTTCCATATATATATATATATATATGAGCAAAAAAATAGGATTTTAATACCTACCGGTAAATCTTTTTCTCTTAGTCCGTAGAGGATGCTGGGGACGCTTCAAGAACCACGGGGTATAGACGGGATCCGCAGGAGACATGGGCACTTTAAAAGGGGTGTGTACTGGCTCCTCCCTCTAAGCCCCTCCTCCAGACTCCAGTTATAGGAACTGTGCCCAGGGAGACGGACATATCGAGGAAAAGGATTTATTTAATTTTAAACTAAGTTGAGATACATACCAGCTCACACCTCAAGCATTCCGTACAACATGGCATTCAACCCAACGCATGCAACGGCATGAATAACATCAGCAACAAGCTGACTTAACGCAACACAACATGTGTGTAACCATAACCAATAACTGCAGATACAGTACGCACTGGGACGGGCGCCCAGCATCCTCTACGGACTAAGAGAAAAGGATTTACCGGTAGGTATTAAAATCCTATTTTCTCATACGTCCTAGAGGATGCTGGGGACGCTTCAAGAACCATGGGGTTTATACCAAAGCTCTAGAACGGGCGGGAGAGTGCGGATGACTCTGCAGCACCGATTGACCAAACAAGAGGTCCTCATCAGCCAGGGCATCAAACTTGTAAAACTTCGAAAAGGTGTTTGAACCCGACCAAGTAGCTGCTCGGCAAAGCTGTAATGCCGAGACCCCTCGGGCAGCCACCCAGGATGTGCCCACCTTTCTGGTATAATGGGCCTTCACCAATTTCAGTAACGGCAATCCAGCCGCAGAATGAGCCTGCTGAATCGCATCACAGATCCAGCGTGCAATAGTCTGCTTGGAAGCAGGAGCCCCAATCTTGTTGGGAGCATACAGAACAAACAGAGCCTCCGTTTTCGTAATATGAGCTGTTCTGGCGACATACATTTTCAAAGCTCTGACCACATCGAGAGACCTCGATTACGCCAAGACTTCAGTAGCCACTGGCACCACAATAGGTTGGTTCATGTGAAACGATGAAACCACTTTTGGCAGAAATTGCTGACGAGTTCTCAACTCCGCTCTATCTGTATGGAAGATTAAATAGGGGCTCTTGTGAGACAAAGCCCCTGATTCAGACACCCGCCTTGCGGATGCCAAGGCCAACTGCATGACCACCTTCAAAGTGAGGAATTTCAACTCAACTTTATGTAAAAGGTTCAAACCAATGAGATTGCAGGAACTGCAACACCGCATTAAGATTCCATAGTGCCACTGGGGGCACAAAGGGAGGTTGGATGTGCAGCACGCCTTTCACGAAAGTCTGAACTTCTGGAAGGGAGGCAAATTCTTTTTGAAAGAAAATCGATAAGGCCGAAATTTGTACTTTAATGGAGCCTAACTTTAGGCCTGCAGCCAAACCTGCTTGCAGAAAATGGAGAAAACGCCCCAGCTGAAATTCCTCCGTAGGAGCCTTCTTGGATTCACACCAAGACACATATTTTCTCCAAATACGGTGGTAATGTTTCGCCATTACTTATTTTCTAGCCTGAAGCAGTGTGGGAATGACTTCATTGGGAATACCCTTTCAGGCTAGGATTTGGCGTTCAACTGCCATGCCGTCAAACGCAGCCGCGGTAAGTCCTCTACGAGAGAACCTGTTACAGCACAGCCCCTGCTGTAACAGGTTCTCTCGTAGAGGAAGAGGCCAGGGGTCTCCTATGAGTAATTCCTGAAGATCCGGATACCAGGTTCTCCTTGGCCAGTCTGGAACAATGAGTATCGCATGAACCCTTGTTCTACTTATGATCTTTATCACTTTTGGAATGAGTGGGAGTGGAGGGAACACATAGACCGACTGAAACACCCACGGTGTCACTAGGGCGTACACCAATATTGCTTGAGGGTCCCTTGACCTGGAACAATATCTCTGAAGTTTCTTGTTGAGGCGAGACGCCATCATGTCTATTTGAGGAGTTCCCCAACGACTTGTCACTTCTGCAAAGACCTCTCGATGAAAACCCCACTCTCCTGGATGGGGATCATGTCCGTGGAGGAAGTCTGCTTCCCAGTTGTCCACGCCTGGAATGAAGACCGCTGACAGGGCGCTTGCATGTCTTTCCGCCCAGCGGAGAACTTTTGTGGCCTCTGCCATTGCTGCTCTGCTCTTTGTTCCGCCCTGGCGGTTTATGTACGCCACTGCTGTTATGTTGTCCGACTGAATCAAGTCGGGCAGACCGTGAAGAAGATGTTCCGCTTGCAGAAGGTCTTTGTAAATGGCCCTTAATTCAAGAATGTTTATGTGCAGACAAGCTTCCTGGCTTGACCATTTTCCCTGGCAATTTTCCCCCTGTGTGACTGCTACCCAGCCTCGGAGACTTGCATCCGTGGTCACCAGGATCCATTCCTGAATCCCGAACCTGCGACCCTCTAAGAGATGAGAGCTGTGCAGCCACCACAGGAGGGAGATTCTGGTCCTTGAGGACAAAATAATATTCCGGTGCATGTGCAGGTGCAACCCGGACCACTTGTCCAACAGGTCCCACTGAACCACCCTGGCATGGAATCTGCCAAACTGAATGGCCTCGTAGGCCGCCACCATCTTCCCCAGCAACCAAGTGCATTGATGAATCGACACTCTTGCCGGTTTCAGAATCTGTTTGACCATATTCTGAATTTCCAGAGCCTTTTCCAATGGAAGAAAGACTCTCTGTAAGTCTGTGTCTAGAATCATACCCAAGAATGACAGCCGTGTTGTCGGAACCAACTGTGATTTTGGCAAGTTTAGGAGCCAACCATGTTGTTGCAGAATTGTCAGGGAGAGCGTAATGTTCTGCAGTAATTGCTCCTTGGATCTCGCCTTTATCAGGAGATCGTCCAAGTACGGGATAATTGTGACTCCCTGCTTGCGCAGGAGAACCATCATTTCCGCCAACATCTGAAACTGATAATGGCAATCCTGCATTGCAAACCTCAGATAAGCCTGATATGGAGGATAAATGGGAACAAGCAGTAAGGCATCCTTTATATCTACCGACACCATAAAATCCCCCTCCTCCAGACTGGAGATCACTGCCCGGAGAGATTCCATCTTTAATTTGAATTTTCTTAGGTAAAAATTGAGGGATTTGAGGTTCAGGATTGGTCTGACTGAGCAGTCAGGCTTCGGGACCACGAACAGGCTGGAATAAAAGCTTTCTCCCTGTTGCGACAGGGGAACCCTGACAATGACCTGATTTAGACACAATTTTTGTATTGCTTCGCATACCACCTCCCTGTTCTGAAAGGAAGCTGGTAAGGCTGATTTGAAAAATCGGCGAGGGGGAACGTCTTGAAACTCTTTTTTGGTAACACTGGGACACTATTTCCAAAACCCATGGGTCTAGGTCCGAACGAGCCCAGAATTTACTGAAGAGTTTGAGACGTGCCCCCACCGTGCAGACTCCCTCAGAGGAGCCCCAGCGTCATGCGGTGGATTTGGCAGAAGCCAGGAAGGACTTCTGCTCTTGGGAACTTGACACAGCCGGTGACCTTTTTCCCTTTCCTCTTCCTCTAGAAGTAAGGAAGAAAGTCCCTCTGCCTTTTTTGTATTTATTGGGACAAAAGGACTGCATCTGATAGTGGTGCATTTTGTTTTGTTGTGCAGGAACATAAGGTAAAAATGATGACTTACCCGCAGTAGCCGTAGATACCAGGTCAGTGAGGCCGTCACCAAACAAGAAACCACCTTTATACGGCAGAGACTCCATAGCCTTCTTAGAGTCCGCATCAGCATTCCATTGATGAATCCACAATGCTCTCCTGGCTGAGACTGCCATGGCATTGGCCCTTGATCCCAAAAGGCCAATATCCCTTGCAGCTTCCTTTAGATAGGCTGCAGCGCCCCTGATATAACCCAGTGTCAAAAGAACACTATCCCTGTCCAGGGTATCTATATCAGATGACAAAGGCAGTCTGGAAGTCGAAGGGGTATAGTCAGGAGTCCTAAGGACTTTGGACAGGTGGACACGGTAAGCCAGTAGCCCCAGAGCATATCTTCCAAGTCTAGCTGAGGCGGCACACGGTCTGACTCATCTGGGCATAGAGGGCATGTGCAAGCTGGTAAGAGCCAACTGGTGTGCGCCAGGATTCTTTTCTCATGCAGGTAAGAGAGCAATGACATGTTTTACTTGCTTGAGGAAGAATATTGGTAAGATAATACCAACAGAGCCACCCCATATCCCTCCTACAGACGGACCTTTTCAGGTAATACAAATCGACTTCATACAGTTACCACCCTGTAGGAATTTGAAATATATGTTAGTATGTATTGATGTGTTTTCCAACTGGGTAGAAGCATTCCCTGCTGCCACAAATATTGCTACGTTCACTGCAAAGAAAATTGTGCAGGAATTTGTGTGTAGATATAGTATCCCTAGAATGATTGAAAGTGATAAGGGTACCCATTTCACAGGTGAAGTCTTTCAGGTCATGTGCAAACTGATGGGAATTAATAGCAAGCTGCATACTCCGTACGAGCCACAGGCGAGTGCGAAGGTAGATAGAGTGAACAGCACTATTAAGAACAAGCTGAGCAAAGTGATGGCTGAAACTGGATTGCTGTGGCCAGAAGCTTTGCCACTAGTGTTGTACAGCATCAGAACCACTCCCAGGTCTCCGCTTAACTTATCACCCTTTGAAATTCTCTTTGGTCGACAACTGCATGTAATGATAGACCCCAGGATGATTTGAAATGCAATAATGAAATAACTGTGAAATATTTGGTTAGGATGAGCCGGCAGCTGAGAAATCAACAAAGAAATCTAAAGCTGGCGATTCCTGACCTACCGAACAGTAATGGTCATGACATTGAGCCTGGGGATTATGTGATGAGTCGAAATTTCTTACGCTCAGGTTGCCTCTTAGACAGGTGGGAAGGACCATCCAAGTCTTGTTAACCAGCACGACAGCACTAAAGGTCGCCGAAAGAGAGACTTGGGTCCACTCGGTCCCACTGCAAGAAGGTCGCTGACCCGGAGAGAACTGTGTGTTCAAAGAGCAAGGTGAAGAGAACCTCGTATCACTAGAGTGTTTGTTCTGAGAAAGTTGAGAGGCAGGACTGTTGAAAGGCACCTGAGCACGGAGAGCAACAAGACCAAGGCAGTTGTTGCACCATTTTCTTTTTTCCCCCCCTCCCCCTGCATTTTCCTTGCTTTTCTTCTCCTTATTTTCCTTCTTTCCCCTAACGAAATGGATCGATCACAAGAGACTGCTTTTCGGGTTCTGCTAGTAATTCTGTTTTTGATCAGAACAATTTGTTTTGGTGAGGGTCCAGAGAGGTCGAGCAAGAATCTGGAATGGGTTCTGATGGCGAGTACGAATTTGTAGGATCTCAGGAGCAGCACATCACTCAAGTAAAGGCTGGTATCAGTAAGCGCTCTGGTAGTCATGGAGCTCGGAGGCAATGTGAAGGGTTATTGTCTGATGAATATTGAATTTGTAGGAATTGTGAGAACATAGTCGAAGATGGGTGCATCCAGAGATGTCAGTCCAACATTAATATCGACATGGACCGACATCCGTTGAGTGATTACCACTCATTAGTGGGTAAGGTGTTAAACCAGACAGAATGTTGGGTGTGCTCACAGCTACCTCAAGGACAGAGTAAGTCAGGATTAGTACCATACCCTTTAGCAATAGATGAGGTACTCGAATTACGGGGTGGGAGACCGGTGGACAAGAAATTCAATATCTCTAGGCCCCCTAGCTTGAAGCTCCACCAGTACAACGTCGATAGGTCCCTGTTGTGTTTCAATATTTCCAATTACCGAAAACCCGGAAATTGGGAAGTGACTTGGAATAACCAGACAATTACTTTTTCCCACAGAGCCGATAGGATACCTATTGACTCTGAACTTGTACGCAAGATAGCCAACAGTGGGAGGTATTTTCGGTATAGGTATACACGTGGAAGCAAGACCATGTGGGTTGGAAAAGTATCGTCAGGGTATTGTGCCCATATCATCCAGCCCGATACTTGTACTGAACAAATGAGAGAACTAGGGATTGGTTTCTTTACCTGGAAAGTTTGCAATATGGTGATGTTACATTTTGTCCCCTATGTTCTCCCAGATGATGCCTATTTCATATGTGGGAGGAAAGCATACAAGTGGCTTACTCCGAGCTCTGAGGGATTGTGTTATATTGGGAGAGTACTACCAGAGGTCATGACCATAACCCATGATAAAATGAAAGAAGTTCACCGCAGCGCTCAGACTCCTTATACTCATACCCACTATGAACACATCATCAAGAGACACCTCATAGATAGAGCAGAGCACGCAGCCTGATTTGATCCATGAATCCACCGGGGGATTCAGTTCCTTCTCGCATTAGATCTCACCCGTACTGCCAGAGGAACTATAAATTATAGATACATCCATGCGATAGCGAACTTGATAGACAATATCACCGAGATGTATGATGACACCGTCAGGTATACGGGAAGGGAGTTACAAGCCTACAAGAAGGAACTGGTCCAGCACAGGATGGTCCTTAATTATGTTACAGCCGTGACAGGTGGGTACTGTGTTACTCTGGCAACTCAATATGGTGTGAAGTGCTGTACACATATTGAAGTGGGAGTTCAGTTGAAGTGGGAGTTCAGGAGGAAGCACAACCTTACCTTAGCGACTGTGGGTAATGAACTGACCGGCTGGGTCACATGGTTGAACCCACGCAAATGGTTCTCAGGGTTAGGAGAGTGGGCTCAAAATGTCATTATGAGTGTGGGAAAGTTTCTCCTTTGTATCCTGGGAGTCATCATAATTATTGGCCTGATATTCAGGTGTGTTCGAATTCTAACGCGGCGCAATCGCAGCACAAATTTAATGAGTCTAAGGAGCGAGGGCGCTGTTACAGCAGCAGATTTGATTTATGATCCATCAATAGAAACTGTGAAATAAGGATTGTAAAAATAAGAATTTACTCACCGGTAATTCTATTTCTCGTAGTCCGTAGTGGATGCTGGGAACTCCGTAAGGACCATGGGGAATAGACGGGCTCCGCAGGAGACTGGGCACTCTAAAGAAAAGATTAGGTACTATCTGGTGTGCACTGGCTCCTCCCTCTATGCCCCTCCTCCAGACCTCAGTTAGGGAAACTGTGCCCGGACGAGCTGACATTACAAGGAAAGGAAATTTGAATCCAGGGTAAGACTCATACCAGCCACACCAATCACACCGTACAACTTGTGATAACCTTACCCAGTAAACAGTATGAACAACAACTGAGCCTCACTCAACGGATGGCTCATAACAATAACCCTTATTTAAGCAATAACTATATGCACGTATTGCAGAAAGTCCGCACTTGGGACGGGCGCCCAGCATCCACTACGGACTACGAGAAATAGAATTACCGGTGAGTAAATTCTTATTTTTTCTGACGTCCTAGTGGATGCTGGGAACTCCGTAAGGACCATGGGGATTATACCAAAGCTCCCAAACGGGCGGGAGAGTGCGGATGACTCTGCAGCACCGAATGAGCAAACACAAGGTCCTCCTCAGCCAGAGTATCAAACTTGTAGAACTTTGCAAATGTGTTTGAACCCGATCAAGTAGCCGCTCGGCAAAGCTGTAAAGCCGAGACCCCTCGGGCAGCCGCCCAAGAAGAGCCCACCTTCCTTGTGGAATGGGCTTTTACTGAGTTTGGATGCGGCAATCCAGCCGCAGAATGAGCTAGCTGAATCGTGCTACAGATCCAGCGCGCAATAGTTTGCTTTGAAGCAGGAGCACCCAGCTTGTTGGGTGCATGCAGGATAAACAGCGAGTCAGTCTTCCTGACTCCAGCCGTTCTGGAAACATATTTTCAAAGCCCTGACTACGTCCAGTAACTTGGAGTCCTCCAAGTCTCGAGTAGCAGCAGGCACCACAATAGGTTGGTTCAAATGAATACGATGATACCACCTTTGGGAGAAATTGGGGACGAGTCCTCAATTCTGCCCTGTCCATATGGAAGATCAGATATGGGCTTTTACATGACAAAGCCGCCAATTCCGACACACGCCTAGCCGATGCTAAGGCCAACAGCATGACCACTTTCCACGTGAGATACTTTAGTTCCACGGTCCTAAGTGGCTCAAACCAGTGGGATTTCAGGAAATCCAACACAACGTTAAGATCCCAGGGTGCCACTGGTGGCACAAAAGGGGGATGGATATGCAGCACTCCCTTAACAAATGTCTGAACCTCAGGCAGTGAAGCCAGTTCTTTTTGAAAGAAAATAGATAGGGCCGAGATCTGGACCTTTATGGACCCCAATTTTAGGCCCATAGTCACCCCTGACTGTAGGAAGTGCAGGAAACGACCCAGCTGGAATTCCTCTGTAGGGGCCTTCCTGGCCTCACACCAAGCAACATATATTCGCCATATACGGTGATAATGCTTTGCTGTCACGTCTTTCCTAGCCTTTATCAGCGTAGGAATAACTTCATCCGGAATGCCTTTTTCAGCTAGGATCCGGCGTTCAACCGCCATGTCGTCAAACGCAGCTGCGGTAAGTCTTGGAACAGACAGGGCCCTTGTTGCAGCAGGTCCTGTCTGAGAGGCAGAGGCCATGGGTCCTCTGTGCGCATTACTTGCAGTTCCGGGTACCAAGTCCTTCTTGGCCAATCTGGAACAATGAGTATTGTTCTTATTCCTCTCTTTCTTACTATTCTCAGTACCTTGGGTATGAGAGGAAGAGGAGGAAACACATATACCGACTGGAACACCTACGGTGTCACTAGGGCGTCCACAGCTATCGCCTGAGGGTCCCTTGACCTGGCGCAATATCTTTTTAGCTTTTTGTTGAGGCGGGACGCCATCATGTCCACCTGTGGCCGTTCCCATCGCTTTGCAATCTGTGTGAATACTTCTTGATGAAGTCCCCACTCTTCCGGGTGGAGGTCGTGTCTGCTGAGGAAGTCTGCTTCCCAGTTGTCCACTCCCGGAATGAACACTGCTGACAGTGCTTGCACGTGATTCTCCGCCCACCGAAGAATCTTTGTGGCTTCCGCCACTGCCATCCTGCTTCTTGTGCAGCCCTGGCGGTTTACATGGGCGACCGCCGTGATGTTGTCTGACTGAATCAGTACTGTCCGGTTTCGAAGCAGGGGCTCTGCTTGACTCAGGGTGTTGTAAATGGCCCTTAGTTCCAGTATATTTATGTGTAGAGAAGTCTCCAGACTTGACCACAGCCCTTGGAAGTTTCTTCCCTGAGTGACTGCCCCCCCTCCTCGGAGGCTTGCATCCGTGGTCACCAGGACCCAGTCCTGTATGCCGAACCTGCGGCCCTCGAGAAGGTGAGCACTCTGCAGCCACCACAGAAGAGACACCCTGGCCCTTAGGGACAGGGTGATCAGCCGATGCATCTGAAGATGCGATCCGGACCACTTGTCCAACAGATCCCACTGAAAGATCCTCGCATGGAACCTGCCGAAGGGAATGGCTTCGTATGAAGCCACCATCTTTCCCAGGACTCGCGTGCAGTGATGCACCGATACCTGTTTTGGTTTCAGGAGGTCCCTGACCAGAGATGCTAATTCCTGGGCCTTCTCCACCGGGAGAAACACCTTCTTCTGTTCTGTGTCCAGAATCATGCCCAGGAAAAGCAGACGCGTCGTAGGAATCAGCTGCGACTTTGGAACATTCAGAATCCAGCCGTGCTGTTGCAACACTTCCTGAGAGAGTGCTACGCTGATCAAGAACTGCTCCCTGGTCCTCGCCTTTATGAGGAGATCGTCCAAGTACAGGATAATTATAACTCCCTTCTGCTGAAGGAGTATCATCATTTCGGCTATTACCTTGGTAAATATTCTCGGTGCTGTGGACAGGCCAAACGGCAACGTCTGGAACTGGTAATGACAGTCCTGTACCACAAACCTGAGGTACTCCTGGTGAGGTGGGTAAATGGGGACATGCAAGTAAGCATCTTTGATGTCCAGCGACACCATAAAATCCCCCTCTTCCAGGCTTGCAATAACCGATCTGAGCGATTCCATTTTGAACTTGAATTTCTTTATAGAAGTGTTCAAGGATTTTAAATTCAGAATGGGTCTCACTGAACCGTCCGGTTTCGGTACCACAAACATTGTGGAATTGTAACCCCTTCCCTGTTGAAGGAGGGGGACCCTGACAATCACTTGCTGGAGGTACAGCTTGTGAATTGCCGCCAGTACTACCTCCCTTTCCATGGGGGAAGCTGGCAAGGCTGAAGGCTGATTTGAGGTAACGGCGGGGGGGGGGAAGAGAGTCGCTTCGAATTCCAGCTTGTATCCCTGAGATACAATTTGTATAGCCCAGAGATTCACCTGTGAGCGAATCCACTGGTTGCTGATGTTTCGGAGACGCGCCCCCACCGCACCTGGCTCCGCCTGTGGAGCCCCAACGTCATGCGGTGGACTTAGTGGAAGCAGGGGAGGACTTTTGTTCCTGGGAACTGGCTGCATGGTGCAGCTTCTTACCTCTACCCCTGTCTCTGGCAAGAAAGGATGCACCCCTGACCCTCTTGCCTTTTTGGGAACGAAAGGACTGCATTTGATAATACGGTGCTTTCTTAGGCTGTGAGGAAACCTGAGGCAAGAAAGTCGACTTTCCGGCTGTCGCTGTAGACACGAGGTCCGACAGACCGTCCCCAAACAATTCCTCACCCTTATAAGGCAAAACCTCCATGTGTTTTTTAGAATCAGCATCTCCTGTCCATTGCCGAGTCCATAAGACCCTCCTGGCAGAAATGGACATAGCATTAATTCTAGAGCCCAGCAGGCAAATGTCCCTCTGAGCATCCGCATATATAAGACGACGTCTTTGATATGGCCCAGGGTTAGCAAAACAGTATCTCTGTCGAGGGAATCTATGTCGTCTAACAGAGTATCTGCTACAGCACTACACATCCAGGCTGAAGCAATAGCAGGTCTCAGTAGAGTACCAGAGTGTGTATACACTGACTTCATGATGGCTTCCTGCTTTCTATCCGCAGGCTCCCTTAGGGCGGCCGTATCCTGAGACGGCAGGGCCACCTTTTTAGATAAGCGTGTCCGGGCCTTGTCCACCCTAGGGGATGTTTCCCAACGTAACCTGTCCGTTGGCGGGAAAGTGTACGCCATCAGTAACCTCTTAGAAATCACTAATTTCTTATCAGGGGAACCCCACGCTTCTTCACACAATTCATTTAATTCATCAGATGGGAGAAAAGTCACTGGCTGCTTTTTCTCCCCAAACATATAAACCCTCTTGGTATTAACAGGGTTAATCTCAGAAATGTGTAATACATCTTTCATTGCAATAATCATGTATCGGATGGCCTTGGTCATTTTAGACTGTAAATGTGCCTCATCATCGTCGACACTGGAGTGGGACTCCGTGTCGACATCTGTGTCAACCATCTGAGATAGAGGGCGTTTATGAGCCCCTGACGGTTTCTGAGTCGCCTGGGCAGGCGCGGGCTGAGACCCCGGCTGTCCCAAGGCTGCAGCGTCATCAAACCTTTTATGTAAGGAGTTTACATTGTCATTTAAGACCTTCCACATATCCATCCAATCAGGTGTCGGCCCCGACGGGGGCGACACCACACTTATCTGCCCTTGCTCCGCCTCCATGTAACCTTCCTCATAAAACATGTCGACACAGCCGTACCGACACACCGCACACACACAGGGAATGCTCAGACTGAGGACAGGACCCCACAAAGTCCTTTGGGGAGACAGAGAGAGAGTATGCCAGCACACACCACAGTGCTATATAACACAGGGATTCTCACTGATAATAAGTGATTTACCCAATAGCTGCTTTATATTAGAGATGAGCGGGTTCAGTTTCTCTGAATCCGAACCCGCACGAACTTCATGTTTTTTTCACGGGTCCGAGCAGACTCGGATCCTCCCGCCTTGCTCGGTTAACCCGAGCGCGCCCGAACGTCATCATGACGCTGTCGGATTCTCGCGAGACTCGGATTCTATATAAGGAGCCGCGCGTCGCCGCCATTTTCACACGTGCATTGAGATTGATAGGGAGAGGACGTGGCTGGCGTCCTCTCCATTTAGATTAGGGTTGAGAGAGAGAGAGAGAGATTGACCTGAGGCTGTGATACTGTAGAAGAGAGTGCAGAGTTTAGTGACTGACGACCACAGTGACCACCAGACAGTGCAGTTGTTTGTTTTATTTAATATATCCGTTCTCTGCCTGAAAAAAACGATACACACAGTGACTCAGTCACATACCATATCTGTGTGCACTGCTCAGCCCAGTGTGCTGCATCAATGTATATATATATCTGACTGTGCTCAGCTCACACAGCTTATAATTGTGGGGGAGACTGGGGAGCACTGCAGTGCCAGTTATAGGTTATAGCAGGAGCCAGGAGTACATAATATTATATTAAAATTAAACAGTGCACACTTTTGCTGCAGGAGTGCCACTGCCAGTGTGACTAGTGACCAGTGACCTGACCACCAGTATATATAATATTAGTAGTATACTATCTCTTTATCAACCAGTCTATATTAGCAGCAGACACAGTACAGTGCGGTAGTTCACGGCTGTGGCTACCTCTGTGTCGGCACTCGGCAGCCCGTCCATAATTGTATATACCACCTAACCGTGGTTTTTTTTTCTTTCTTTATAGTCATACTAGTTACGAGTATACTATCTCTTTATCAACCAGTCTATATTAGCAGCAGACACAGTACAGTGCGGTAGTTCACGGCTGTGGCTACCTCTGTGTCGGCACTCGGCAGCCCGTCCATAATTGTATATACCACCTAACCGTGGTTTTTTTTTCTTTCTTTATACATACATACTAGTTACGAGTATACTATCTCTTTATCAACCAGTCTATATATTAGCAGCAGACACAGTACAGTGCGGTAGTTCACGGCTGTGGCTACCTCTGTGTCGGCACTCGGCAGCCCGTCCATAATTGTATATACCACCTAACCGTGGTTTTTTTTTCTTTCTTTATACATACATACTAGTTACGAGTAGACTATCTCTTTATCAACCAGTCTATATTAGCAGCAGACACAGTACAGTGCGGTAGTTCACGGCTGTGGCTACCTCTGTGTCGGCACTCGGCAGCCCGTCCATAATTGTATATACCACCTAACCGTGGCTTTTTTTTCTTTCTTTATACATACATACTAGTTACGAGTATACTATCTCTTTATCAACCAGTCTATATATTAGCAGCAGACACAGTACAGTGCGGTAGTTCACGGCTGTGGCTACCTCTGTGTCGGCACTCGGCAGCCCGTCCATAATTGTATATACCACCTAACCGTGGTTTTTTTTTCTTTCTTTATACATACATACTAGTTACGAGTATACTATCTCTTTATCAACCAGTCTATATATTAGCAGCAGACACAGTACAGTGCGGTAGTTCACGGCTGTGGCTACCTCTGTGTCGGCACTCGGCAGCCCGTCCATAATTGTATATACCACCTAACCGTGGTTTTTTTTTCTTTCTTTATACATACATACTAGTTACGAGTATACTATCTCTTTATCAACCAGTCTATATATTAGCAGCAGACACAGTACAGTGCGGTAGTTCACGGCTGTGGCTACCTCTGTGTCGGCACTCGGCAGCCCGTCCATAATTGTATATACCACCTAACCGTGTTTTTTTTTTCTTTCTTTATACATACATACTAGTTACGAGTATACTATCTCTTTATCAACCAGTCTATATTAGCAGCAGACACAGTACAGTGCGGTAGTTCACGGCTGTGGCTACCTCTGTGTCGGCACTCGGCAGCCCGTCCATAATTGTATATACCACCTAACCGTGGTTTTTTTTTCTTTCTTTATACATACATACTAGTTACGAGTATACTATCTCTTTATCAACCAGTCTATATATTAGCAGCAGACACAGTACAGTGCGGTAGTTCACGGCTGTGGCTACCTCTGTGTCGGCACTCGGCAGCCCGTCCATAATTGTATATACCACCTAACCGTGGTTTTTTTTTCTTTCTTTATACATACATACTAGTTACGAGTAGACTATCTCTTTATCAACCAGTCTATATATTAGCAGCAGACACAGTACAGTGCGGTAGTTCACGGCTGTGGCTACCTCTGTGTCGGCACTCGGCAGCCCGTCCATAATTGTATATACCACCTAACCGTGGCTTTTTTTTCTTTCTTTATACATACATACTAGTTACGAGTATACTATCTCTTTATCAACCAGTCTATATATTAGCAGCAGACACAGTACAGTGCGGTAGTTCACGGCTGTGGCTACCTCTGTGTCGGCACTCGGCAGCCCGTCCATAATTGTATATACCACCTAACCGTGTTTTTTTTTTCTTTCTTTATACATACATACTAGTTACGAGTATACTATCTCTTTATCAACCAGTCTATATATTAGCAGCAGACACAGTACAGTGCGGTAGTTCACGGCTGTGGCTACCTCTGTGTCGGCACTCGGCAGCCCGTCCATAATTGTATATACCACCTAACCGTGGTTTTTTTTTCTTTCTTTATACATACATACTAGTTACGAGTATACTATCTCTTTATCAACCAGTCTATATATTAGCAGCAGACACAGTACAGTGCGGTAGTTCACGGCTGTGGCTACCTCTGTGTCGGCACTCGGCAGCCCGTCCATAATTGTATACTAGTATCCAATCCATCCATCTCCATTGTTTACCTGAGGTGCCTTTTAGTTGTGCCTATTAAAATATGGAGAACAAAAATGTTGAGGTTCCAAAATTAGGGAAAGATCAAGATCCACTTCCACCTCGTGCTGAAGCTGCTGCCACTAGTCATGGCCGAGACGATGAAATGCCAGCAACGTCGTCTGCCAAGGCCGATGCCCAATGTCATAGTACAGAGCATGTCAAATCCAAAACACCAAATATCAGTAAAAAAAGGACCTAAAATAAAATTGTCGGAGGAGAAGCGTAAACTTGCCAATATGCCATTTACCACACGGAGTGGCAAGGAACGGCTGAGGCCCTGGCCTATGTTCATGGCTAGTGGTTCAGCTTCACATGAGGATGGAAGCACTCAGCCTCTCGCTAGAAAAATGAAAAGACTAAAGCTGGCAAAAGCAGTAGCACCGCAAAGAACTGTGCGTTCTTCGAAATCCCAAATCCACAAGGAGAGTCCGACTCCAATTGTGTCGGTTGCGATGCCTGACCTTCCCAACACTGGACGTGAAGAGCATGCGCCTTCCACCATTTGCACGCCCCCTGCAAGTGATGGAAGGAGCACCCGCAGTCCAGTTCCTGATAGTCAGATTGAAGATGTCAGTGTTGAAGTACACCAGGATGAGGAGGATATGGGTGTTGCTGGCGCTGGGGAGGAAATTGACCAGGAGGATTCTGATGGTGAGGTGGTTTGTTTAAGTCAGGCACCCGGTGAGACACCTGTTGTCCGTGGTAGGAATATGGCCGTTGACATGCCTGGTGAAAATACCAAAAAAATCAGCTCTTCGGTGTGGAAGTATTTCACCAGAAATGCGGACAACAGGTGTCAAGCCGTGTGTTCCCTTTGTCAAGCTGTAATAAGTAGGGGTAAGGACGTTAACCACCTCGGAACATCCTCCCTTATACGTCACCTGCAGCGCATTCATAATAAGTCAGTGACAAGTTCAAAAACTTTGGGTGACAGCGGAAGCAGTCCACTGACCAGTAAATCCCTTCCTCTTGTAACCAAGCTCACGCAAACCACCCCACCAACTCCCTCAGTGTCAATTTCCTCCTTCCCCAGGAATGCCAATAGTCCTGCAGGCAATGTCACTGGCAATTCTGACGAGTCCTCTCCTGCCTGGGATTCCTCCGATGCATCCTTGCGTGTAACGCCTACTGCTGCTGGCGCTGCTGTTGTTGCTGCTGGGAGTCGATGGTCATCCCAGAGGGGAAGTCGTAAGCCCACTTGTACTACTTCCAGTAAGCAATTGACTGTTCAACAGTCCTTTGCGAGGAAGATGAAATATCACAGCAGTCATCCTGCTGCAAAGCGGATAACTGAGGCCTTGACAACTATGTTGGTGTTAGACGTGCGTCCGGTATCCGCCGTTAGTTCACAGGGAACTAGACAATTTATTGAGGCAGTGTGCCCCCGTTACCAAATACCATCTAGGTTCCACTTCTCTAGGCAGGCGATACCGAGAATGTACACGGACGTCAGAAAAAGACTCACCAGTGTCCTAAAAAATGCAGTTGTACCCAATGTCCACTTAACCACGGACATGTGGACAAGTGGAGCAGGGCAGGGTCAGGACTATATGACTGTGACAGCCCACTGGGTAGATGTATGGACTCCCGCCGCAAGAACAGCAGCGGCGGCACCAGTAGCAGCATCTCGCAAACGCCAACTCTTTCCTAGGCAGGCTACGCTTTGTATCACCGCTTTCCAGAATACGCACACAGCTGAAAACCTCTTACGGCAACTGAGGAAGATCATCGCGGAATGGCTTACCCCAATTGGACTCTCCTGTGGATTTGTGGCATCGGACAACGCCAGCAATATTGTGTGTGCAT